>NW_012267446.1:328757-367374 GCF_000151885.1 Dipodomys ordii
GGTCATGGAAGAGATTAGAAAGGAAATTAAAATGTTCATGCTATTCAACAAAAATGAACACACAAATTACCAGCTCCTCTGGGACACATCAAGAACATTTCTTATCAAGCATTGTAGCCTCCTCTGTTGTTTTCCCTTCCCATCCCTTCCTATTCTCTCCCCGCCCACGCCCATCCTCCTCTTCCCACCAAAGTTGTAAAGTTTGTTTTTTGACATAACGACTTGTACATCTAACTGTTGCAATTGGTCCACCTGTATCCCTATTTAAATGATTTGTTTTTCCCCCTTCCCCTCCACAAATTATACGGACATCAAATATATTGAAAGAAGGGGTTATACCGTGGGGATGGAACATACAAAGCAACAAAGAAATAATCTTATAAATGTGTTAGAAACAATCACATGAAAGAAAAAAAACATTTGAATACATATCTTAGGGTTCATTTCCCTGACATCAACTTATCTGACCTTCTCTGCTTGACTCAGACATATACTAGTTATTTCAAATAAGGAAAACCGTGGGACATAAGTTTCTTTGAACCTGGCTTACTTCAATTAATATAATTTTTTCCAAGTCTTTCCATTTCCTAACAAATGGGCAATGTAATTCTTTCTGGTAGATGTATAGAATTCCATTGTGTATATATACCACATTTTCTTGATCCATTCATCTACTGAGTGGCATCTGGGTTGGTTCCATATATTAGCTATGGAAAATAATGCTGCAATAAACAGAGTCGTGATGGTTGCTTTAGTGTGGTCTTGTTTGTGAACATTTTGGTAAATGCCCAAAAGTGGGATTGCTGGGTCATAGGGGAGCTCTATGTGGAGTTTTTTGAGGAACCTCCATACTGGTTTACAAAGTGGTTGAACAAGCTTACACTCCCACCAACAATGCAGTAAGGTTCCCTTCTGTCCACATCCCCTCCAGCATCTGTTGTTATTAGATTGTAGCCATTCTAACTGGGGTGAGGTGGTATCTTAATGTTGTTTTGATTAGCATTTCTTTTATGGATAGGGACATATAGGGTTTCTTCATGGGTCTATTGACCATCCTTCTTTTTTCTTCAGAAAAGTTTATCTTTATGTCTTTAGCCCACTTATTTACTGGACAATTGTTTGTTTGAGTATTTGTTGTTGGGGGATTTAGTTTTTTCTGAGTTCCAAGTATATTTTAGATATGAGACCCTTGTCCGTTGTATGGCTAGTGAAGAGCTTCTCCCAATCCATGGGTTTTCTATTGATCTTGCTAGCTATGTCCTTTGCCATGTAAAAACTCTGCAACTCCAAGCAATCCCATTTGTCCAACCCTTCTTTTATTTGTTGTGTTTCTTGGTCTTTATTAAGAAAATTTCGTTTGGCCAAGATTTTGTGGAGAAGTTTTGCATCGATGTTCATCAAAGAAACGCTTCTATAGTTCTCTTTTTTTGATGAGTCCCTGTCTGGTTTTGAGATGAGGGTTATGATGGCTTCATAGAATGAGTTCGGTAGTGAACTTTCTCTTTCAATTTCATTGAAGATTTGAAGGAGTATTGGTGTGAGTTCTGCTTTGAAAGCCTTGTATAATTCTGCCATAAATTTTCCGGGTCCTGGGTTTTTCTTTGATGGGAGGTCTCTTATTGCTCTTTCTATTTCAAGGATTGATTTGTGTCTTTTTAGTTGGTTTGACTCATGTTGGTTTGGTTTTGGGCATATTGCTTTTTGCTAGGAAATTGTCCATTTCTTTCAGATTCTCAAAGTTATTATCATAAAGGTTTGAGAAATATTCCATTATAATGTTCTGAATCTTGGTGGTTTCTTTGGTGATGCTTTCATTCTCATCTCTGAGTTTGTTTCTGTGGGTGTGTTCTTTTTCTGATACGATTTTTCAGCGGCTGTCCATTTTTTTTTTAACTTTTTCAAGGAACCAACTCATTGTTTTGTTGATTCTTTATATGTTTTTTTGGATTCTAATTTGTTTAATTTGATTTAATTTTAATTCTTTCTTCCTGTCTCCTGGATTGGGGTTTATCTTGCTGCTCTTTTTCAAGGAAGTTCAGATGTCTCATTAAATTGTTGGTTTCAGATGTCTCCAATTTGTTGATGTAGAAAATCAGAGGTATAAACTTGCCTATAAGTACTGCTTTTGCTGTGTCCAGAGGAGCTGGTAATTTGTGTGTTCAATTTTTTGAATATCATGAACATTTGAATTTCCTTTCTAATCTCTTCCATGATGCAGTGGTGATTCAACAGTGTGTTGTTCAGCCTGCATGTGTTACAAGACCTTCTCTGGTGGCTTTTGGTGTTGAGTTGTAATTTTATTCCCTTGTCTGAGAGCATGCAGGCCATCACTTCAATGTTTCTGAATTTGGACCAGTTTGCTTTGTGACCTAAAATGTGGTGTATTTTGGAAAATGTTCTGTGTGCTGCTGAGAATAATGTATAATCTGCTGCTGCAGGGTGAAATATTCGGTAGATATCTGTAAAATCAAGTTGATCTATGCAGCTGTTTAGATTTGTGGTTTCTCTTTTGAGTTTTTGCTGAGTTAATCTAACTAGTGGGGATAGTGGTGTGTTAAAGACCTCAATAATTAATGCCTTTGGATCTATGTGAGATTTGAGGGAAAGTAGTGTTCTTGGATACATTAGAGTGCTCTGTTGTTTGGTGAATAGATATTTAGAATTGTGATATCCTCCTGAAGGAGAGATTCCTTATTTAGTATGTAGTGACCTACTTTTTCTCTTCTCACTAATTTTAATTTGAAGTCAATTTTATTTGATATTAGGATTGCAACTCCCACATGTTTCTGGGGGCCTTTGCTTGGTAGATTTTATTCCATCCTTTCACTTCCATAATATGTTTGTTTTAATCTGAAAAATGTGACACCTGAAAGCAGTATATAGAAGGATCTTGCTTTTTAATCCAAGTAGGAAGTCTATGTTGCTTAATTGTAGAGTTAAGTCTGTTAATGTTGTGAGTTAGGACTGAGAGGTGTTTGGTAGTTCCTGCCATGTTATCCACCTTCTTAGGTGCTGCCACAACTTGGTTCTTCACATGGTTCTTGGATTCTCAGTTTGGGTGAAGTTTCTTGGCCTTTATTGTGGTCTTGTTGGTTTTCTATGTGTAGGACATCTTTAAGTATCTTTTGTAGGGCTGGTTTGGTGGGGATCTATTGTTTGAGTTTTTTTTGCTATGGAAGGTTTTCATTTGACCTTCTTTATGAAGGAGGGTTTAGCTGGGTACAGTATTCTTGGTTGATTGGTGTTTGTCTCTAGGGTGTGATATACATCATTCTAGCCTCTTCTTGCTTTACTTGTCTCTGCTGAGAAATCTGAGGTGCTTCTAATTGGTTTCCTTTTATTTGTGATTGATCTTTTCACCTTGACAGCTTTAAGAATCCTTTCCTTGAGCTGAATTGATCCTGTGCAGATTATAATGTGATGGTAGGATGTCCTGTTCAGGTCTGGTGTATTTGGGGTTCTAAAAGCTTCTTGTATCTGAACAGGCCTATCTTTTTGCATGTTTGGGAAGTTCCCTGATGGGATCCTGTTAAATAAATTTCCTAGACCATTAACTGGTATCTCTAGTTGCTCCTCTACATCTATTTTTCTCAGATTAAGACTTCTGATGGTGTCTACCAAATATTGAATCGATCTATCACAACTCTTGGATTTGTCTTGGATAATTGTATGCTCTCTCTCTATAATATCTTGGCTGTCTCCAATCTCTGAGATTCCATCTTCTGCATGGTCTAACTTACTGTCAAGACTTTCTACTTTGTTTTTTATTTCCTTTCCTTGTAATTGTTTGGCTTTGATGTCTTCAAATTCCTTGTTGGAGCTTTGCTGTAGATATTGTATGAACTTCTTTACTTCTTTAATTTGTTGTTCAGTGTTTATTCTCAAATCACTTAGTTGATTGGTTATGGTTTCCTTGGACTCCCATTCCTTCTGTGGAACTCCATTTAGCATTCCCTTTGTGGTCTGTCTGGATTCCTTAGGCTGTCTGTTTATGAATTCCACGTATACCTCTATTGATCTTTGCCCATTCTTATCCTGCTCACACAATTCTTGTTTTACTCTTTGATTAGCTTCCCCATGCTCATACAATACGTGTATTTTTCTTTGACTGTTTTCAGCCTGCCATGCAAATCCTGTAGTAATCTTTGATTATCTTCCTCATGCTCATGAGATTCCTGTATTAATTTTTGGTTAACCTTATTATGCTCATGAAGTTCCCATATTAATCTTTGGTTGCCCTCATCTTGCTTCCTATCATGGTCACACTGAATCCTCTACACATTTTCATACCTTTCATTCACCATGTTTACCGGTAGTGTTTGTAGAGCTTTTTGGGCACTCTCTTCTGGATTTTTCCTTAAATGTTCTGTCACCTCATTATCATGAGTGGGAGTTGAGATACACGGATTAGCCATTTTTCTTGTCTTTCTCTGGCTTGTTCTGTACATTTGGTAAGAAAGTAACACCAATTTTGTGCTAGAACACTACTTTAAGGCAAGCATCAACCAGAGTCCTGTAGTTACACATTAAAATGGCTGCAGATACAATCTAGTTCAACAGATACAATCTATTCGTCATCAAACAACAATGGATTAATGAGCTAAGGATATCAAAGAAGGATTCAGATGGCCAGACCTTAATAGGTTTAGGGAGAATTGTGAGGAAAAATAGGATTAGAGGAAGGTTGTGAGGTAAAAGGAAAGAGTGAATTTGACCAAATCCTAATCTCAGAGAGGAAATGGATAGGACTTAATGAAATGAGCGAGATTAAAAACAAAACAAGAACTAAGAAAAACAAACATTTAAATTTAAAAATTGAAATACTTAAAATTATGGAAGAATAAAGAAATGATAATGGTGAAGAAAGGGATAGGATGAGAAAGGAGAGAGATAAGAAGCAAAAAATGAAAAAAATGAAAAAATTTAAAAATAGAATAGGTAAAAATTATATAATCACAAAGAAATAATACTACTATTAAAGAAGTTAAGCCTAAGAGGTTGTGAATTAAGTAATATATTCCTGGATTAAATATGTACACAATGAGGAATAAGGTCTAAGTACCGATGACAGGTATAAATTTGGGGATTAGCAGAATAGAAATTAATCACTTAAAAAAAGAAAGAATAAAGGACTAAATGGTTAAAAGAGATTTCACACGCACACACCTGAAATAAAAATTATGGAAGAAAAAAAAATAAAAAACAAATTTTTTCAAAAATTAAAAAATTAAGTAGTAAAAAGAGTTCTTTGATTTTTTTGTTGGAGGGGGAGATCTTTTATTTCCAGTCTGTCTGTAACCAGTCTTGGTGGAGTCTCTGGTCTGCTTGTGGTGTTTGGTTTTCTTGTGGCTTGATTGGTTTCTTAAGTTTGTTAGAGCAAGCAGAAAGAAGGTGTGCCTCCCCCAGGACTTTGTGATTCTCCTCCCAGTCTAGTTGAGTGAGAAGGAGTTCTGCTTTGAGTATCACAAAAGCTGGAGTTGTCTGTTTCCTCTAACTTGTATTTGCTGTGCTGAGGCTAGGTTCTGGGTAGGGTTGAGGCCTATCAGCAATCAATAGCTTTTCCCTCAGGAGCTAGCTCCTAAGACACTCATAGAGCCGAGCCTGGAGCCATTCTCAAGGTTTATGTTTATTGAGTTTCAATTCTTTGTGTTTTACCCATTCTGCTGTCTAGGCTGCAGTGGAGAGGGGCATCCTTTGCCTTTGTTTACCCAGTGAAGAAAGTCACTCCTCCTGAAGTGGAGCTTCCTCTCTCTGAGTGGAGCTGAACCTGGCAAGCCAGGTCAGGTTCCTGTGACCTGTTGAATGGCACCTATGGTTTTCTTTCAAGGCCTGAGTTGGAGCTAGCTGCTCTGGCAGGGCAGTTGTCAGTAACATAGATGGAGATATTCTCTGGTGGTGGGGGATGGCCTAACTTCCCACTGCTGCTCCATGAGAAGGATTGAAGTTATCTTGCTTCTACTCATGCCAGACTCTGTTCCTGGGCTGTCCCTGGTCTGCGAATAGCAGGATGAACATTTCTGCTCCTTGCCAGTTCTTGCTGCTGGTGAATAGAAGCTGCTCACACACCGTGTCTGGCGCCTATGTCCTGGATGGTCTCTGTTGATATGTTGGCAGTGGTAATTGCCACTGCCATCACCACTGCCACCCCCGCTGTGGCTACTGTCAAGTTCTCAGATCTGTCTTCTTGACCAAGCTGCCTGGATTTTTCCTCTGTGACCAAGCTCTCTGTACTGTGATGGCACACTTGGTATGTGATAGCCTGGGACTGTTCACTGGAACACTAAAACTGCTTTCTATGAAGACCTTATTTAGCCTCCAGCTTCTCCTCAGCCATCTTCCTCCAGAGTGATATTTTGGATTTATACTATTGAAAAGTTGAGAGCTTATATCACACAAAGTGAGGATGAGGACAGGAGACATAGCATTTCCTTATCACAGATGCTGTGTTCTTCAAGTCACATCATGGAGAGCATGACAGGGCAAGTGTATCTTGTATTTTCCTTAAAGTAGGCAGACTACCTAATTCCATCTGCTATGAAAGATTCTAGAAAGTCACTAATGCCTGGAATACATCACCTAACATAAAAGAAATTACTTGTGAGGACAGAAATGTTCTTGGTGGCTCATGGTGTGCTGGTGGCTCTTCCATGTGATGAAGAAGCACCTTGTGGAGGGCGTGGGCCACAGCATACATGGTGGTGTAGATATTGTAACTTTCTTGTGACATGGCCATATCAAAAGTGTGTCCCTGCAACCAAGCCACAGTGGCATTGGATGAAGACTGCCCCAATTTTCTATAATCAGACTTAATCAATATGCACTGAGCAGCCCAAATCCATAACCTAGGAACTGAAATATCTCATGAGTCCTTGGAACAGTTATGTCTTGGGACAAAATTGATGAACCCAGAAATGTCTGTATGGTGGTGAGAGAAGATGAGAGGTGCATGGAAGGAGTTTGGCAGGAAGTGTCTTTTGCTAAGGGTCATGTCATCATAGGGTGAGTTCATGACCCAGACTTTCTCTGTAATTAAAAAAATCCCAAATTTAAGAATAAAGCTTAGTAGCAATTCAATTTCTCCATAAATGATTATCACATTGGTTGAGGATTCCATGATCTGGCGACACCTTGGTTGATCAGTTGGTAAATCTGATGGGCTGTTTGTCAGGATCATATTCTCAAAGGCAAGACAGACTCCATTCTATTGCATCTCCTCTCTCAATTCTGAGAAGAACCACACACCATAGTTGTCTTTGGTTATGAGCAGTCCCACCCAGGTCCAGCCAAATGGAAGCATCAAGGAGATCATGGCCAGGGCTAGAGCTGAGTCCTTGGCAGCTATCTGGGTGACAGCACTGAACTGTCCATGGTCACTCAGGAGAGGATCAAAAGACCAATAGGTTAACTAAAGGGGGAAAAATAATCACAACAGCAGAAAGAGGATGGTCATTGTCAGTGTCACAGTCCTGATGAGCAGCTAACAACCGCTTGCAGTTGTGGGAGTGAATTTTTCCTTTTCCCATGTGTTTTTTTTGTCAGTTGTGGGGCTTGAACTCTGGGCCTTGGCACTGTCCCTCAGCACTTAAGTTCAAGGCAAGTGCTCTACCACTTGAGCTACAGCACCATGTCCAGTTTTCTAGTAGTTTCTTGGAGATAGAATTCTCATGGCCTTTCCTGCCCTGGCTGGCTTTGAACTGTGATCCTCAGATCTCAGCCTCCTGAGTGGCTATGATTACAGGCATGAGCCACCAGTGCCTGGCTTGCTTATCCCACTTGTAATATGATCTCTCATGCTCCAAGATTTTTGTAGAATTGTATGGATCAGGATCAGAGCCGGGGCTCATTCTTTGCCCTCTTATAAACTCTCTTTTGATCTCTTCCAACAAAGATAATGTGGATGCCCTACCCAATGTGGGGATTTTTTCCTTTGAGAACAATCAGTATGTGAGGCTCATAATACCACCTCTTTTCTCCACTTCTTCAACCTATTGAGGACAGGTTCAAGGTGGACTTAGCTTCACATCTGCCCTCTCCTTCAATACTCACCTGTGGAAGTTTGTAGAGGTCCAGAAGTGTCCTGATTGGGACAGATGTGCTTGAAGTTCCTGTGAGTACTGCTACAACTTTGCTGTATCTCCTGCAGGTGCAATTAGGGATGTTTTTATTTTTCCCAGACAGCAAGGTCAATGGATTCTCAAACACATCAGTGTCTACATAATGTGAAATATAGATCTCAAACCCTAGGGTCATGTTGGGTAGCAGATGGGCATTGTGTTGATTTCCTCAACTGCGAGGGTCAGGGACAGAACTAATTGGCATTTCCTTAGTTGAACCTGCACAAAGGTCACAGAGATTCAGGTATGTAAACATGTATTACAAAGGATTAAGTTGAAATCTCAATACTTTGTTGAATTGAGTGGTTTTCTGTACACACAGTAATATGTTTGGACCCTGTCTTCAAAAAGGATGGAATTAGAATTTGGATTGTTAGGAAGATAATGAGAATTGGGAGAGTTCCGGAACCAGGATTTGATCAATGAACACTAGATTGCTGTTCTGAGATAGAGAGGGAGTGAGCTGGCTTTTCCTGTCTGTCATTTGTGGATACATGAGAAGCACTAATATCTGGGCCATAAAGCTTGTCTAGTTCCCACACCAAGTCATTGAGTACCTTGAAGTAAGTCTGTGTATGAAATATATGAAGGTTAGGTCTGTATCTGAAGTAAATGAAGTAATGTTTGAGATCCTAGTTTGCCCAAACAGCAATTAGAGCCGGGTGCCAGTGGCTCATGCCTGTAATTCTAGGTACTCAGGCGGCTGCAATCTAAGGATCACCGTTCACAGTCAGCTGGAGCAGAAAAACCCACGAGATTCTAATCTCCAATAAACCACTAGAGAACTGGAAATGGTGCTGTGGGTCAAGTGGTAAAGTGCTTGAGTTGAGCTGAAGAGTACAGGGACAGTGCTCCGGACCAGAGTTTAAGCTCCACCACCGACACTAATAATAATAATATCACCATCATTATCACCATCACCAATAAGGACATTATCTGAGGAAGAAGACAGTCTCCTGGAACAAAAAGTCTGTCCTGGTGGGGAGGGATCCTGGGGATGAGTGATCATCCCGATGCCAGTGGAAAACTGCATCCATAAGAGGGATGGTGTCAGACCCTAAAGGGAGTCACTTTGTGCTTGTCCTTTCAAAACTAAACACAGCTGGGAGGTCAAAAAAAATATTTGAAAAGCTTGTATATTTGATGCCCATGTCTGCTTTCCTTCTAACTGGGCAGGAATCTATATGTATTATCAATTATTTTTATATAAGGTAAGTTTTTGTTTTTAAGGCTATGGTTGTGAAATTGGGGATAGCTTAAAATTATCCAAAAGGGCAACCTCTACTCTCTGCTCAAGGCAATAATAGGAAGTAAATTTTTAATATGGAAGCAGATACATATATTCAGCCGGTCTAATAAAGAGTGTAAGGCTGGAGTGTTAGTAAATCAAAAGCCTCTTCTCACAAGCCCCAAATAGGACATCTAGCCATTTGGCTCTAATAGAGCTCACACAGACATGTAAAGGTGTATTCATACACATTATAAATATTCTTTCTTGGTATTGTAAAACCCCAATTAATCATGGATCTAAGATCTTGTCCCCATTGAAAGATGTCTGGGAAGCTTCACAGAAAGCTGATATGCAGTGTAATGGTCACCATAGATCAGGTTCTCCAGTCAACCAGGGAAATGCTTTTGCACACCAGAGTGCTACGTAGGCTGTAGTGCTCGGCTGTAGGAAAATGGCTTGACTACCAGCACAACTATGTTTATAGAAGCATTATTCACCACAGCTAAGATATGGAACCTATCCAGATGCCCCTCAGTAGGTGAATGGATCAAGAAAATGTCACACACACACCGGAATTATATGCCTCCATCAGGAAGAATGACACTGCCCAATTTGCTAGAAAATGGAAAGACTTGGAAAAAATCATATTAAGTAAAGTATGCCAGACCCAAAGAAATATAAGTCCCATGGTTTTCCTTAATTGTAATTTTGGTATATGTCTAGGCTAATCTTATCATATGATCTGAAAAGCTCAAAAGTTATGTACATATGACCATATAAAATGAAGCTCAGCAAAATGAACCCCAAGGTACAGATACACGAGGTTTTTCTTTATTGTTTTTAATGTACTATGTGATTTTTTTTGTTTCTTATGTATGTTCTTTCTCCTATGGTATATCCCTGTTGTCACTGTATTTGATTTAGGTACCTTGAATCTTGTATATACATTTATCTAATTTGGGGAGGGGAAGTGGGAATAACAAAATTCTGAAAGAGGGTCACAGGATGACCCATTGCAACAATGATATTCACAAGAAACTATGTTGGCAATGCACTTTATGTATTTGGGGGAGAGAGGAGTGAGGGAGGGGGAGAGGGAAGGGATGGTAGGAGAAAAAGGAGGGGTAACAATGTTGGACTAGAAATGTACTCATTACCTTCCTGATGTCACTGTAACCCCTCTGTACAGCATCTTTACAATAAAATAAAAAGTTTTAAGAAGAACCCCCATCCAAGAATGTCTTGGATCCCTTCTATGCTCAAATTTCTTCAGATCAACTTTTATCTAAATGGAAGTGACCCTTTTCAGTTCTTCTCAGTATTCCCACAGCTGTGAAATTGTCTGTTGTTACCTCTTGGATACACATTTCTAGAATAAAAACTTTCTAACTTTATCCCCAATCTTCGGTTTCAGATTCATGTAGACACGAGGTCTCACAGAACCTCTAAAAAACTTGAGATTCCTCTTCAAGATTACAAAAGGAGAGTTAACCACATTGCATGAATGGTGTGATCAAGTTTCCAATTTTAAATTTCCGTTGACTCAAATATAAATAACATTCTTTAGTCTCAGAACAATTGTTAAAGCTCCTTCATTAAGCTTAGGATGTATAAGGAGTCACCTTTTCTAATGACTATTTCCTGGGCTGAATTGGAAAGTAACCCATTTTGACAGTGGGCCCAATTTTATACTAGGGAAGTTATTTCTGGCTAACTTCCGCTCTTGGGCAATTGAGCTCAAAGAATTCTCTCTTCTGGAAATAGCACTCTCATACTTATAGTCAATGGGATGGGAAAAACTCTCCTGCAGAACAGGAAGACTTTAGCTGTCATTCCTGCAGCCCAAGGAGGAACCTGCAGAACTGTAAAGGTTAAATGCTGTGTGTATATTCCAGACAACTCAAATATCTCCCCAGCCCCTCTGGTTCTACACATTCAAATTGATACTAAGTCTGACTCTGCTCTTAGTTTTAAAAATGCCTTGCTTAATGGTTCTCTGGAACGATTTGTGGGGAAATTTGTTGTTTATCTTTATGGCATTAATAGGTGGAGGTGTATTGATCTACTGCACCTTTTATAGCTTCTGAGGATTATTATGCTTCAGAATTTCTTGTTTGACTTCCTTTCCAGTTTTTGGTTAAAGAATGCTGCTAATGTTGTCCCAAACTGACAATTCAACAACAGAACTTCCCATGTAACCCATTGGTAAGATAGGACAAGACTTGAAATGTCAATGTCTCTGTTCAGCCTAATGCAGTGACAGAAACAGATCTTCACCAATCATTGTCCTTTAAGATTGAGGGGCCATAGTCATTTGAAGGGAGTGAGGCAGGATAACCTCAGAAAACTGTGGCAGGGTAAATGATTGACAGTACTTTAAAAAGCTAGTAGCTAGTACAGAAGATTTTTACCCATCTACATCTTTTATGATTAAGGGATCAAAGTCATTTCAGGAGAAAATGAAAGATGATCCATGGAAAATGAAGCATGGGAAATGGTTACCAGACATGACTTAAAAACCCTCAAGCTTAAAGGTTATCTATCCACTTCCCTTAATATTAAGGTAAGAAAGTCATTTTAGGGGAAAATGAGACAGGGGAAATTGAGGAAACATGGTACATAGAAATACAGAAGCACTATCTTTGCTTCAAAGAGAGACAACAGGGTGCATTCCTTCCTGTGAGGTGCATATCTTACCCCAAGAATTAATATTTGTCTGGCCGGAAATATATCTTCCTGTGAAAATTCTCCCCCAAAGTTTAAGCAACATGACTCCTTTCTTTCTTTTTTCATTTTAATGGCTTCCTTTCTTTTTCTTTCCTTTCTTTTTGGTGAAAATATCATACAGAGGGGTTACAATTACATAGGTAAGATAATGTGTCCATTTTGTATCAAGAATTGTAGCCTTCTCCTTTGCTTTGGTTTCCCTTATTTCCAATAACCAGTATATGTCTGAGAAAAGCAGAAAAGTTCAGGTAAGTTGATGTTAGGTGAAATGAACCCAATGGTCTTCTCCCCCAAGTCCCCTTCTAGAAGTAAATCCCCTTAGTTTGGGACATTTCAAGAACCTCCTCCCCATTCCCTCCCACAATGACCAAGTTCTTATTTCCCTTAAAGCTTCTCACATACCTTTTTTAACCCCAAATGAATATCTGCTCTTTCCTGCCACATGCTGAAGGCTAAAGCCCATTATCCTTCAACTTCTTTCTGCCTCTCTCCTGATTCCCATTCACTCTCCCACAAACCCCCATTTTAGGAATAAAAAACATCCTAATGGCTCTTACTGTTTGCTTCAGGATCCTGAAAAATTAATCAGAGTCATCTCATCTGTTCTCATTTATCCAACCCTTGTGTCCCACGTCTTCTCTAACTCCCCAGTCATTTCAGATTTTGATTTTAACGACACCTTCTTTATTATCCCCTTACACATCACCTCAAGGCCCATCTTTGCCTTCAAGTAGGAAAGACCCAGATACACTCCAGGCTCAGCAAATAACCCAGACAGTATGCCTCATGGATTTAGAGACCCCCGCCATTATTTTGACCAAACCCTACCATAGGACTTGACCAATCACAACCTGTCCCCTAGTTTTCTTCTTCAATATGACCTCCATCTCTTCAGCCTTTCAGCTGAGCCAAACATCAAACAACTTGATCAGTTGTTGTTCAAAGGGTCTATATCCTCAGAATCCTCCCCTAAGTGTACCATTTTTAGTTAATTATTTGCATGTTTATAGTTTAAACTTAAATTCCCGAAACTAGGGAAATCTGCCATACTGTTACATATATAAATATGTAATAATTGTAAAAATTGTAATAAATATGCAAAGATACAAAATCTCTACTTCAATTATTCTTCAGTTTGTTCTCATTTCATTCTCCCCTACAGCATTACAGTGTTAAATCAGTCTTTCTAAAGCATTGGTTTAATTTTTGTTATCGCCTGATTTTAAAAAGGTAATGATTTTCTACCACCTGAACTTTTCTTTCTTCAGATCTACAGCTTTTCCTCCAGCTTTTTCCTTGCTGTGGTTTGAATGTGTCTTCTCCAATATGACAGTATTAAGAGGTGATGACTTTCCAATTTGATTAGGTAATGGAGGGACAAAGTGAACAAATGCAGCAGTTGTGGCAAAGGAACTTGTGTGTGGGAAAAATGGGAGAATCTGGGAAAGAGCAAGGAAAGAGGTGACATTGTCCAAAAAGAAATGTAGTATTTACCTGACTTATGTAACTGTAACCCCAGAATATCCCCTTTATAATAACCATAAACATTTTTAAGTTGACAAAAAGTAATAAATACCTTTAAAGAATTAGTAAAAAAGTAAATACCAAGCATTCCACTCACCTTCTTAACCCTCTTGCTTCTTGGGGCTACAGAGCCTTGAAAGACTCGGCTCAGTTGTGCCAGATTTTAGTCACACCTAAGGGTCATTATTTCTCACCAGGGATGAGCTATACCTCCCTGCAGAATTCAGGACCTCCTCAATTTCCACCTGTCTCTGTCCAACTAAGAGCATCTGGCCCTTCTTGGCCTTCTTTAACTTCTTTCACCTCTGGATTCCCACTTTTTCCCTTATAGACTTTCCCTTGCACTCTGTCACCAAATGGGCCCTTTTCATTCAGCATGATTGCCAGTAGTGTTCCTAGAGCATTTTGAGAACTATCCTCTAGGTTTTTCATTGACTGCTCTGTTGCCAATTCCAAGTGGGATAGAACAAGCCATAGAAACACAAGATAAATGGCAAGTGAAGGAGCCTCAAGTCCAAATAAGCATGCAACAGATTCTGATTTCTTCAAGGAGCCTTCTGAATGGTTGAATTGTTCCTTCTCTTGTACGATTTAAAGAACATGGCCAGATACTGAGTCCGAGCATGATCTAATGTATTTTTCCCCTCTTTTGGGATACTTTTGTTTTCGATATCTATTAGTATTGAGGATCCTTAGAGACTGAGGTGACAAGGCTCAGCTCAGACCATCATGCACTCTGTACCTTCAACTTCCAGTGAGGAATAGTGACCAACAATCAAACTATTCCTCCAGTGGTTCATCTTAAGTCACGTTGATGCCCTGACCCTTTTTTCCAGAAAAAAGTACTCATAGAGATTCCCATGGGAAACTGGTGCTGCTTAATACCCTGATCTAAAATTCTAGAGAAAAGAGAGGGGAGGTGTTACAGAGGAAGAGAGGAAGAGAGAGGTATGGAGGGGGAGAGGCAGAGATATTTCCTAGAAAAATACACTGAGTAATATTGCAGAACAGCAAATATTTGAACAGAAATACACAACTAGCTCAGAAAATATACTCAAGTAACTGAAATCAAAGCATGGAAACTTTCCTCAAAATGAATGTTCATATGTCAGTGAACTGAGCAATATAGTGATATTCAAGCAGCGTTATAGCCTACATATAGGGAAAGGAAGAATCACAGTAGATTTGTAATCAAAAGGACGATTGATAACATAAAAGGAAGGTTACATTGGAGGAAGCAAAGGATATCCAGGAGGAAATACAAATTTAGACAGTCTCGTTGGAATCTTGCTCTAAATCTAACATAGCCCGCAAAATGAATGAGTTAAAATGGTTATTGACTGCCCAAATTGTATAGATTTGTCTCAGAACCTCCAAGCATTTAAGACAAAATTTTGTTCATCTTAAGATTTATTTCTTTTAGTTGGTCTCTCCCTAAACCTGTGCAGTGAATTTCTCTCAGGTCTTATCAAGAGGATGTAACACTTGGGGGCAAAGATGCAGCTCAGGAGGCCTCCACTGGAGGCCAAGATGGAGACCTCCACCGCCACCATGACCTTCCCCTTGGTGCTGTGGTAGACAGGCAGGAAGGTGAGCCACACACTGCAGAACATCAGCATGCTGAAGGTCAGGAACTTGGCCTCATTGAAGGTGTCAGACAGGTTCCTGAATAGAAAGCCACCATGAAGCTGGCCAGGGCCAGGGCACCCAGGTATCCCAGGATACAGTAGAAAGCAGTGAGGGAGCCCATGTTTCACAGGATGATGATGTGGCCATATTCAGAGGGTGCATCTATGTCCACAAAAGGAGGAGAGATTCCCAGCCAGAGAATACAGAGAGTCACTTAGATGAGGGTGCAGATGGGGATAATGAGGTTAGCAGCCCTGGTCACCACCCACAGTCTCATGCTTCTTTCTGGAGCAGTAAGTGTGAAGGCCAGAACCAGAGTGATGGTCTTGGCCAGGACCCTGGAGACAGCCACAGTGAAGACCACTGCGAATGTGGTGTGCTGGAGGATGCAGGTGGCTGTTTTGTGACAGCCAAGGTAGAGCAAGGAGCAGAGGAAGCAGCAGGTGAGGGAGATGAGCAGGATGTAGGTGAGGGCCCGGTTATTGGCCTTGACAATTGGGGTTTCTTGGTGCTTGATAAATACCCCAAGAACAGCAGCTGCAGACCAGAGCCATGCCCAAGGGGTCTTCATAAGCAAGGAAGATCTCAGTTTCCATGAGGCAGTGGTTTCTCTGGGTGTTGGCAAACTGATGATCTGCACATCTGACACACTGCTCCATGTCTCTTGAGGAGTGAGAATCACTATTAGTCTGGGTTCCATATTTCTCTTTCCTCACATCCTCCTCTACTCAAGCTGCTCATTTTGCCTGATTCACCTGTTGACCTTTATTGCTCTCAATACTAACTAGTATAACTTTCTGTATCAAAAAATGTTCACGTGAATTCTCTTTATTTCACACATTTCTTCTTCATACCTTCTTCCCTTTCTCTTTTTTCTGTTTATTTCCCTTCCTTCTTCCTTCCCTCCCTCACTCCCTCTGATCTTCGCCCCTCTCTCTTTCTTTCTCTGTCTATTTCTTTCTCTTTTTCTTACTTACTTTCTCTCTTTCTTTCTTCCTCCCTCCCTCCCTCTTTCTCCCTCCCTTCCTTCCTTCCTTTCTTTCTTCCTTCCTTCCTTTCTTCCTTCCTTTCTTCCTTCCTTCCTTCCTTCCTCCTTCCTTTCTTTCTTTCTTTCTTTCTTTCTTTCTTTCTTTCTTTCTTTCTTTCTTTCTTTCTTTCTTTCTTTCTTTCTTTCTTTCTTTCTTTCTTTCTTTCTTTCGTCTGTCTGTCTGTCTTTCATCCAGTACTTGAACTCTGCCCCTAGGAATTTTTGGTGCTTAATTGTGGAAAAGATTTTTACTGAGTTTCCTGCCCATCATTGCATCATTGCATCCTCAAATCTCAATTGCCTGAGTTGCTTTGATTACAGGTGTAATATATAATTACCTAACCATCCTGCTACATTCTTGACTGGCTCTCTTCTACTCATTCAAAAAATAATGGAAAATATAAAATTAGCCCAAGCACTTCAATTTAAAAAGAAGGTTTAATACAAAATTCAACGTACTACTTACCCCAAACACAAACTTCCTGAGCATTTGATCTATGGGAGAATGAGTTGGAGAGGTCGGAAGGAAGGGATGGTAGGAGAAAAACATAGGAGGAGGCAACAATACTCAATAAGAAATGTACTCATTTCCTTACCTATGTAAATGTAACCCCTCTGTACAGGATTTTAACAATAAAAATGTATTAAAAAAGAACAATTCTCCTTCACTGATATGAGAAGATCTTAGAAAGCTCAGCTTGAGGAGGGAGAAGAAACATGAAATGGAGATGGTGAACTACTTCTGAATTAATGATATTTGAGTAATTGCTAGTCAACCTAGTGCCAGTGTCAGATATGGAGTGATCATAACAAAAAAACCCAAAAACACCCAAAGCCTCTTGTATTATTAGGTATGCTAAATAGAAAATAACATTTAATTAGGAAAGAGTGGCAATAAGCATTCACAAATGAAAGTCTGTGTACATCCACAATTCCATTTAGATTTGCATGTCATATCAAAAATCAACAACTAATACTTGATATTTTCTTTTTAAAAATATATTTTCTTTAAATACAAAAACATGTGACTGAGGAGAGGGGAACAGGGTATTGTAATGGAGGGGCAGTGGGTTGTTTTTTCTAAGGAGAAGTGTGTTTAACGGTAGTCATAGAACAATGGGTGAAGGTGCATGTGTGTTCCTGCTGTTTTACTGTATATCACTCCACTGGTTTGGATGGACTGAAGATTAGGAAGGAGAGATGGGGAATTTCTCTATAAGTCACAGACTGACCTGTCGCATTAGAAATCTCATTCTCTGGGCAAAGAATGCAGTCAAAGCAACAGGTAGCATTTCCATCCAGAGAGGCCTTCCTGAATCCAGGACCACAGCTCTCAGTGCAGACAGATTGAGGAGTCTGGGAACATTCAGATGAAGGGTAGTGATTATTCATCCTTTTATCTGACATCCCAGACAGTCCAGTACTTTAGGGAAAAAGATCATCAAAACACAAAATCTTTAAATACATATAATCAATGAATTGATTGAGCCTTCTTACAGTTTCATGTAACATGACCTGAAGAATATATAGGGCCTCAACATCCAGCCTCTCATGCTATCAGGAAGTCATGGAGCCTTGAAGAGGTAGATGTTAATTCTAGGAAATTAGGAAATGATAGTTAATCCTGCATCCCCTTCTTGTATTCAGGTGATGATGTGTTTTTTCTCATGATAAGAAAATCACTCAGGGAAACTTCAAATCCACACTCTAAAGCATGGCTAAGTGCTTTGAAGGTGCTGCTGTACCCAGGGTTATTCACATCTCTCTTTCTTGACTTCCCAGCTGCCATGAAGTGGGTGAACTTTACTGGCAGATGCTCCTTTCATTCCTACCTGTCCCAACACAGATCCAAAAGAAACCATCTACCTAACCATGGTCTGAAATCTCCAGGCAGAAGCAAAGCAAGCCCTTCTGCTTTCTCATTTGATTCCCTCAGGTATTTGGTCACAGTGTTGGGAAGATGATTCACAGGTGGCATTTAGCTTTTATGATATTCAATATGCAAACACAGAACAACAGATTTATAATGAAATGTTCCCCTATTCCCTCCATGAATCTGTTAGTAAGAAACTTCCAGAAACTGGAAGTGGTGAAATGTACACGAGTGAACCACACCCAACAAAATAATTAATTATCATAAGACAGACCTCAACGACACACTATTTTTTCCCAGCATAGCTAACGAGATCTCCTCCAAAAATCGAGTGTGGCTATTTTTCTCTTTTCTCTTCTTCCATTTCTGTTTGGAAGTCCTTAGTGATTTGGTACAATAAGATGCACAAGTTGGCTAATTGTGAACTCTGGAGATTGATTTTCCTAAGGTCAATGAGGAGTCCATCCTTCCTTCACTTGAGCATCTCCTGGACAGCTGCAGTCCTCTGGAACAGAGGCTGGCACTAGCCCGCTCCTAGTCTGTCAGTCCTGAGGATATCCAGATGTCCCTCAGTAGATGAATAGATCAAGAAAATGTGACACACACACACACACACACACACACACACACACAGCAATTCTATGCCTCCATCAGGAAGAATGACACCGCCCCATTTGTTAGAAAATGGAAAGACTTGGAAAAAATTATATTAAGTCAAGTATGCCAGACCCAAAGAAATACACATCCCAGGGTTACCCTTAATTGTAATTTTGGTATATGTCTAGGCTAATCTTATCAGATGATCTGAAAAGTTCAAAAGCTTTGTACATATGACCATATAAAATGATGCTCAGTAAAATGAACCCCAAAATATGGACACATGCTGTTTTTCTTTTTGTTGTTTTAAATGTACTATGTGATTATTTGTTTCTTATGTATGTTCTTCCTCCTATGGTATATCCCTGTTGTCACTGTATTTGATTTAGGTACCTTGAATCTTGTATATACATTTATCTAATTTGGGGAGAGGAAGTGGGAATAACAAAATTCTGAAAGAAGGACACAGGATGACCCATTGCAATGATAATACTTACAAGACACTATGTTGGAAATGAACTTTACATATATGGGGGTGTGAGGAGTGATGGAGATGGGAGAGGGAAGCGATGGTAGGAGAAAAACAAAGGAGGAAATAACAATGTTGGACAAGAAATGTACTCATTACCTTACTGATGTCACTGTAACCCCTCTGTACAGCATCTTTACAATAAAATAAAAAGTTTTAAGAAGAACCCCCACTCAAGAATGGCTTGGATCCCTTCTATGCTCAAATTTCTTTAGATCAACTTTTACCTAAATGGAAGTGACCCTGTTCAGTTCTTCTCAGTATTCCCACAGCTGTGAAGTTGTCTGGTGTTACCTCTTGGATATACATTTTTAGAATAAATACTTTATTTCTTTATCCCAATCTCCGGTTTCAGATTCATGTAGACACGAGGTCTCACAGTATTTTTCTATCTGTAAACCACTAAAAGACTTGAGATTCCTCTTCAAGATTAATAAAAGGAGAGTTAACCACATTGCCTGAGTGGTGTGATAAGTTTCCAAATATAAATTTTTGTTAACACAATTATAAATAGAATTCTTTAGTCTCAGAACAATCGTTAAAGCTCCTTCATTAAGCTTAGGATGTATAAGAAGTCACCATTTCTAATTATTATTTTCTGGGATGAATTGGAAAGTAACTCTTTTTGACAGTGTGCCCAATTTTATACAAGGGAGGTTATTGCTGGCTAACTTCCACTCTTGGGCAATTGAGCTCAAAGAATTCTCTCTTCTGGAAATAGCACTCTCATACTTGTAGTCAATGGGATTGGAAAAGCTCTCCTGAAGAACAGGAAGGCTTTAGCTATCATTCCTGCAGCTCAAGGGGGAACCTGCAGAACTGTTAAGGTTAAATGCTGTGTGTATATTCCAGACAACTCAAACATCTCCCCAGCCGCTCTGGATTTACACACTGAAATTGATACTGTCTGACTCTGCTCTTAGTTTTAACAAATGCCTTGCTTCATCGTTCTCTGGAACTACTTGATGGGGAAATTTGTTATTTATCTTTATGGCATTAATAGGTGGGGAGTGTATTGATCTATTGCACCTTATACTGCTTCTGAAGATTATTATGCTCCAGAATTTCTTGGTTGATTTCCTTTAGAGTTTGTGGTTAAAAAATGCTCCTAATGATGTCTCACCTGGAAATCTAACAACAGAACTTCCCATGTCACTCATTGATATGATAGGACAAGACTTCAGATATCAGTGTCCTTGCTCAGCCTACTGCAGTGACAGAGACGTATATTCACCAATTAATGTCCTTTAAGATTAAGGGACCAGGATGACAGAGGAGAAGCTGGAGGCTAAACAAGTTCTCGCATAGAAAGCAGTTTTAGTGCTCCAGTGAACAGTCCTAAGCCAGAGAATCACACCAAGTATGCCAAATTAGACCAGAGAGGGAAAATCCAGGCAAGGAAACAGATCTGAGCACTTGTCAGCAGCCGTGGCTATGGCAGCGGTGGCAGTGGCGGTGGCAGCCATAGTTGCCATACCTGCAACACAGAGAGTCCGGGACAAAGGCGCCAGACGCAATGGATGAGCGGATTCTACTCAACACCAGTAAGAACTGACAAGGAGCAGACATCTTCATCCTGTAGTTTGTAGACCAGAGATGACCCAGGAACCAAGACTCTGCTGTGAGTAGAAGCCTGACATCTTTACTGTTAGGAAACAAAGGAGGGAAGGCCACCCCTCCCCACTCCCACTAGCGGAGATCTCCATCTTTGTTACTGACAAAGGCTTGGTTGAGCAGCCAGCTCCAACTCAGGCTTTGGAAGCAAAAGAAAGAATCATTTAGCAGGTCACAGGAACCTAACCTGACCTGCCAGGCTCCACCCAGGGGAAAGTCACCCAGCCAAGGCCACCAGCCCCAAGAGTGGTTTTCTTCACTGGGTAAACAGAGCCAGAAGCTGCCCCTCCCCACAACAGCCTTGACAATCAATTGAAATTCAGTAAACATAAACCTTGAGAATAGCTTCAGAATGGGCTCTGTTAGTGTCTCAGAAGCTAGCCCCTATGGGAAAAGCTACTGTTTGCTGAAAAGCCTCAACTCTACCCAGAACCTAGCCTCATCACAGCATCTCCAAACTAGAGGACACAGCCATCTCCCCCTTTTGTAATACTGAAAACCGATCTCCCTCCCATTGAACTAGTCTGGGAGGAGGATCACAAAATCCTGGGTAAAGCAAAGTATTTTTCTGCCTGCTCAAACAAACTGACTTAAGAAACCAATCAAGCCACAGGAAAATCAAACACCACAAGCCGACCAGAGACTCCAACAAAAGACTGGTTAGGGACACAAGGGAGATACAGGATCTTTCCCTCCCACCCCCCAAAAAATTAAAGAACTCTTTTTTGTACTTTTTGTAAAAAAATTTTTCCTAAAACTTTTTTTAATTTTTAACTTAAAAATTTGTTTTCTACTAACTTTTTTTTATTCCTCTTACAATTTCTATTTTAGGAGTATACGTGTGTGTGCTCTTTTTTTTTGCTTTTTTTATTTAAAAAATTTTTTTTTGTTTATCTCTACGGAACTTTTGATCCTTTTGTTCTTTTCTTCTCATTGTTTTCACTTTTTCTTCTCTTTCGTTATTCTTTGCATGACTTAATTGCTGTTCTGCTTGCCCTCAGATATACCCATAGTTGATTATTAGACCTTATCCCACATTGTGTACACACTTAATCCAGAAATTTATTACTCAATTCAAAACCTCTTACACTTAAATTGCTTAATATGAGTACTACCTCTTTATACCTATATAATATTTTAAGCATTTTTATTTTTAATTTTTCATGTTTCCTTTCTAGCCCTCCCCTGTTCTTCTCTTATCCCCATTCTTCTCTTAATACTATGTTTTTAATTTGCATAACTTTTAAGTGTTTCACTTTTTAATTTTTAATTTTTGTTTTTCTATTTTTTCTTGTCTCTTTCTTTTCTTTCTCTTTCTTCTTTCTCTCTCCACTATGATCCTATCCAACCTATTTCCCACTTTGCGATTAGGACTTAGTTAAATTAACGCTTCCTCTGCCTTTCAACTTCCCTCTATTCCTATTTTTACCCACATCTCACCCTAAACCTAACAATTTCTGATTTGCCAAATTCTTCTTTGAGGTTCGTAGCCCATTAACATATAGTTGTTTGATGCTGAATAGATACATCTGTTGAACTAGATTGTATCTGCAGACTTTTGACTGTGCAACTACAGACTTTGGTTGATACTTGCCTTAAGATAGTGTTCTAGCACAACACTCGTGTTACTTTCATCCCAAATGGGCAGAATAAGCTGGAAAAACACAATCAAATAGCAAGTCTGGGTATCTCAACTCCCACTCATGATAATTAGGGGACAGAACAGATAGTGAATAATCCAGAGGAGAGTTCTAAAAAGCTCTACAAACACTACTAGTAAACATGGTAAATGAAAAGATTGAAAACCTGCAAAGGACTCTGTGTGAGCTTGATAGGGAGAGAGAGGAGGCAAACCAAAGGTCAATACAGGAATATCATGAGCATGAGGAAGCTACTCAAAGATTGATACTAGAATTGTACGAGCAGCTTTAGGACACTCAAAGAGAAATAAAGGAATGGCGTGAGCAGGCTGAGAACACTCAAAGAGAACTACAGGAATTGCATGAACATGAGGAAGCTAATCAAAAGAGTAATACAGAAATTGAGAGAGCAGGATGAGAATACACAAAGATCAGTAAAGGCATTCATGGAATCCATAAACAGCTTAAAGAACTCAGTGAGGGCACTAATGGAATGCTGAATGGAACCCAACATCTCATTGTTGCAATGGGTCCAACTGTATCCCTATTTAAACGATTTGTTTTTTCTCTTCCTCTACACAAATTATATGAACATCAAATACAGTGCAAGCAGGGGTTATACGGTGGAGGAGGGACATACAAAGCATCAAAAAATAATCTTATAAATGTGTTAGAAAAATCGCATGAAAGAAAAAAAAACATTTGAATACATATCTCAGGGTTCATTTCCCTAACATCAACTTATCTGAACTTTTCTGCTTGACTCAGACATATACCAGTTATTGCAAATAAGGGAAACCATGGGACCTATGTTTCTTTTGGCCTGGCTTACTTCACTTAATATAATTTTTTCCAAGTCTTCCAGTTTCTTAACAAACGGGGCAATGTCATTCTTTCTGATGGAGGCACAGAATTCCATTGTGTATATATACCATATTTTCTTGATTCAATCATAAACTGAGGGACATCTGGGTTGGTTCCATACCTTAGCTATGGTAAATAATGCTGCAATAAACATAGTTGTGCTGGTGGCTTAAGTGTGGTCTTGTTTGTGAACATTTGGGTTAATGCCCAAAAGTGGAATTTCTGGGTCATAGGGGAGCTCTATGTGGAGTTCTTTGAGGAACCTCCATACTGCTTTCCAAAGTGGTTGAACAAGTTTACACTCCTACCAACAATGCAGTAAGGTTCTCTTCTGTCCATGTCCCCTCCAGCATCTGTTGTTATTAGAGTTCTTGAATATAGCCATTCTAACTGGGGTGAGGTGGTATGCATTTCTTTTATGGCTAGGGATGTTGAACATTTCTTCATGTGTCTATTGGCCATCCTTCTTTCCTCTTCAGAGAAGTTTCTCTTTAAGTCATTAGCCCACTTATTTATTGGGCAGTTGTTTCTTTGAAGATTTGTTGTTGGGGAATTTAATTTTTTCAGTTCCAGGTATATTTTAGATATGAGAAGCTTGTCTGCTGTATGGGTAATGAATATCTTCTCCCAATCTTGCTAGCTATGTCCTTTGCCATGCAGAAGTTTTGTAATTTCATGCAATCCCATTTGCCCAAACTTTCTATGATTTATTGTGTTTCTGGGTCTCTATTAAGAAAATTTTGGCCTGTGCTAAGGGACCTAGGGTTTCTCCTGGTCCATCCTGTAATGTTTTCAAAGTGTCTGCTTTGACTCCGAGGTCTTTGATCCATTTGGAGTTGATTCTGGTGCAAGGTGATATATAAGGTTCTTGCTTTAGTTTTCTACAAGTAGTTAACTAATTTTGCCAGCATCGTTTACATAAGAAGCTATCTTTCTTCCATTCTATTTTTTAAGCTCCCATTTTGAAGAATAGTTGGCTATAGGTCTGTAGATTCATTTCTGGGTTTTCATTTCTATTCCATTGGTCCTCAGGTCACTTCTTGTTTTGATTACTATGGCTTTGTAGTAGAGTTTGAACTTTGGTATTGATATTCCTCCACACTGTCCTTTCTGTTAAGGATCATTTTTGCTATAGGGTATTTTATTGTTCCAAATGAATTTTTGGATTGCCTCTTCTATGTCCTTGAAAAATGAGGTTGGAATATTGATAGATATCGCATTGAATTTGTGGATAGCCTTGGGAAGTATTGCCATTTTCACGCTGTTGATCTTTCCAATCCGGGAGCATGGGAGTTTTTGCCATTTTCTAAGTTCTGTTTTTGATTTGCGTTTGCAAGTTTTTAAAATTCTCATCATAGTGGTCCTTCACTTCTTTGTTAACTTAATTCCTAGGTATTTTATTTTTTATGGGGCTATTACGTATGGAGTTGCTTTCCTAATTTCTGCCACACTTTTCTCATTGTTAGCATACAGAGAAGCCATTGGTTTTTGAGGGTTAATTTTATACCCTGCAACTTTGTCAAAGTTTTGACTCAGCTTGAGTCATTTGGAAGTGGAATCTGTGGGATTCTTTAAATACAAGATCATGTCATCTGCAAAGAGGGGGAGTTTTACTTGTTCTTTCTCTATTTGGATCCACTTTATGCTTGTATCTTGTCTTATTGCTCTAGCTAGCCATTATAGATTGAAGAGAAGTGGAGAAAGTGGACATCCTTGTCTTGTTCCTGAGTTAAGAGGAAATGGCTGAAATTTTCCACCATTAAGTATAATACTGGCTGTAGGTTTGTCATATACAGCCTTTATTGTATTTAGGAATGTTACATGGATTCCTAATTTTACCAGAACCTTCATCATAAAGGGGTGTTGGATCTTGTCGAATGCTTTTTCTGCATCTATTGAGATAACCATGTGGTTCTTATCTTTGCTCCTTTGATGTGATGAATTATATTAATTGATTTGCATATATTGAACCAGCTTTGCATCCCTGAAATGAATCCTGTTTGATTGTGGTGTATGATTTTTTGGATGAATTGTTGAAGTCGATTGGTCAAAATTTTATTGAGAAGTTTTGCATCAATGTTCATCAAAGAAATGGTCTATAGTTCTCTTTCTTTGATGAGTCCCTGACTGGCTTTGGGATGAGGGTTATGATGGCTTCATAGAATGCGTTCGGTAGTGAACTTTCTATTTCAATTTCATTGAAGAGTTGGAGGAGTACTGGTGTGAGCTCTGCTTTGAAGGCCTTGTAGAATTCTGCTATATAGCCATCTGATCCTGGGCTTTTAATAGCTGGGAGGTCTCTTATTGCTCTTTATATTTCAATGCTTGATATGGGCCTGCTAATCTGGTTTAACTGATCTTGGTTTAGTTTTGGCATGTCAATATTTGCTAGGAAAAGTTCCATTTCTGTCAAGTTCTCAAACTTATTAGCATAGAGTTTTGAGAAGTATTGCCTGATAATGTTCTGAATCTTGGTTGTTTCTTTGGTGATGTTTCCATTCTCATCTTTGACTTTATTTACTTGTGTGTGTTCTCTTCTTTTTCTGATAAGACTTGCTAAGGGTCTGTCAATTTTGTTAATTTTTTCGAAGAACCAACTCTTTGTTTTGTTGATTCTTTCTATGTTTTTTTTTTAATTATTTCTTTAGGTCTACAGGATTGGGGTTTATCTTGCTGCTCTTTTTCAAGGAGGCTCAGGTATCTCATTAAATTGTTGGTTTCAGATCTCTCCAAATTGTTGATGTAGGAACTCAGAGCTACAAACTTGCCTTGAGTACTGCTTTTGCTGTGTCCCAGAGGAGCTGTTAATTTGTGTGTTCCTTTTTGTTGAAAATCATGAACATTTGAGTTTCCTTTCTAATCTCTTCCATGACCCACTGGTGATTCAACAGTGTGTTGTTCAGCCTCCATGTGTTACAGGACCTTCTTTGGTAGCATTTGGTGTTGAGTTGTAATTTTATTCCCTTGTCTGAGAGCATGCAGGCCATAACTTCAATGTTTCTGAATTTGGACCAGTTTGGTTTGGTACCTAAAGTGTGGTCGATATTGGAAAATGTCCTGCATGCTGCTGAGAAAAACGTGTATTCTGATCCTGCTGGGTGAGATATTCGGTTGATGTCTATTAAATTTAGTTGATCTATTCAGTTGTTTTTATCTGTGGTTTTTGCAGAGTTGGTCTATCCAGTGGGGATAGTGGGGTATTAAAGTTCCCAACAATTAATGTCTTTTGATCTATGTGAGATTTTATGGAAAGTACTGTTACTTTGATAAATTTGGGTGCTCTGTTATTTGGTAAATAGATATTTAGAACTGTAATATCTTCTTGAAAGAGAGATCCCTTAGTTAGTATGTAGTGACCTTCTTTATCTCTTCACACTAATTTTAATTTTAAGTCTATTTTATCTCATATTAGGACGGAACTCCTGCCTGTTTATGGGAGTCATTTGCTTGGTAGAATTTGTTCTAGCCTTTCACTTTCAAAATGTTTTTATGGGCAAGGTGTGACTCCTGAGCCATCAGATAGAAGGATCTTCCTTTTGAATCATAGGAGACAGTCTATGTCAGGTAATTAGTGAGTTAAGTCTGTTAATGTTGAGAGTTAGGACTGAGTGGTGTTTGGGAGTTCCTTCCATGTTATCCATTTTCCTGTGGGTGTGGCAACTGGGTTCTTCTTATGGTTCTTGGATTCTCTGTTTGGGTGCAGTTTCTTGGCCTATATTGTGGTCTTGTTTTCTATGTGTAGGATATCTTTATGTATCATTTGTAAGGCTGGTTTGGTGGAGAATAATTGTTTCAGTTTCCTTAATTTTGCTATGGGACAGTTTTGTTTGACCTTCAATTATGAAGGAGAGTTTATCTGGGTACAGTATTATTGGTTGATAGTTGTTTGTCTTTAGGGCATGGCATACATCATTCCAGGCTCTTCTGGCTTTACTTGTCTCTGCTGAGAAATCTGAGGTGATTCTAATTGATTTCCCTTTACAGGTGATTGATGTTTTCTCCTTGACCATTTTAAAGATTTTTTTCCTTGGTCTGAATTGATCCTGTGAGGATTATATTGTAATGGTGGGATATCCTGTTCTGGTCTGGTCTATTTGGGTTCTTGTATCTGAATAGGCCTATCTTTTTGCATGTTTGGGAAGTTCTCTGCTAGGATCCTGTTAAACAAATTTCCTAGACTATTAACTTCCGTGTCTAGGTGCTCCTCTACATCCAATATCTTTAGATTAGGCCTTCTGATGGTGTCTTCCAAATGTTGAATAGATTTGTCATATTTCTTGGTTTGGTCTTAAGTAGTTGCATGTTCTTTCTCTATAATATCTAGACTGTCTTGAATCCTCAAGAGTTGATCTTCTGCATGGTCTAACCTACTGTCAAGACGTTCTACTTTGTTTTTTTTTTAAATTGTTTTTCCTTCTAATTGGTCGGCTTTGATGGCCTCAAATTCTTTGTTGGAACTTTGTTTTAGATCTTGTATGAACTTCTTTACTTCCTTAATTTGGTGTTCAGTGTTTATTCTCAAATCACTTAGTTGATTGGTTATGGTTTCCTTGGAATCCCATTCCTTCTGTTGGTCTCCATTCAGCATTCCCTTTGTGGTCTCCTTGGATTTTTTCAGCTGTCTGTTTATGGATTCCATGAATGCCTCTATTGATCTTTGTCTATTATCATCCTGCTCCTGCAATTCCTGTATTATACTTTGATTAGCTTCCTCCCGATGATACAATTCCTTCAGTTCTCATTGACGGTTCTCAGCCTGCTCAAGCAATTCCTGTGTCTCTCTTTGTTCTCTGCCTGCTCACACAATTCCTTTATTTCTCTTTGACTGTTCTCAACCTGCTCACGCAATTCCTGTATCAATCTTTGAGTAGTTTTCTCATGCTCACAAGATTCCTGTATTGATCATCGGTTTGCCTCCTCTCTCTTCCTGTCATTCTTACACTGAGTCATTTGTAGGTTTTCAATCTTTTCATTCACCATGTTACCAGTAGTGTTTGTAGAACTTTTTGGGAACTCCCTTCTATATTGTTCATGAACTGTTCTGTCACCTGATTATCATGAGTGGGAGTTGAGATACCAGGACTTGCCATTTTTCTTGTGTTTTTCCAGCTTGTTCTGCCCATTTGGAATGAAAGTAACAACAATTTTGTGCTATAACACTATTTTAAGGCAAGCATCTACCAAAGTCCTATAGTTGCACAGTCAAAAGTCTGCAGATACAATCTAGTTCAACAGATACAATCTATTCAACATCAAACAACTATAGATTCATTGGCTAAGAACAGCAAGGTAGAATTTGACAAACCAGAAATTATTAGGCTTAAGGAGAAAAGTGGGGAAAATTAGGATTAGAGGGATGTGGAGAGGTAAAAGGAGAATGAATTTAATTATGTCCTAATCTCAGAAAGAGAAATTGATTGGACAGTACGATAAGAGAGACCTTAAAAAGTCACTCAAAAAAGAAAGAGAAAAAAAGAAAGGAATGAAGAAAGAAGAAAAGAAAAGGACCGAAATGTCAATAGTGATGAATATTTTTCTTCCATTTCAGTTTGGAAGTCCTTAGTGATTTGGTCCAATAAGATACACAAGTTGGCTATTTGTGAGCTCTGGAGATTGATTCTCCTAAGGTCATATGGAAGTCGATGATGAATCCATCCTTTCCCACCTTCACTTGAACATCTCCTGTACTGTTCAAAGAATTTCTCACATTAAACTAAGATGTGGCTGTCAAATTGGTATAGATTGTTCTCAGAGCCTCTGAACATTCTAGGCAACACTTATGTTGCTCTTAATGTTTGTTTCTTCCAGTACGTTATCTCTCCCTGAACCTGGGGAGAAAATTTCTCTCAGGTCTTATCAAGATTATGTAGAACCTGGGGGCAAAGAGGCAGCCTAGGAGGCCTGCACTGGAGGCCAAAATGGAGAAGACCACCACAGCCACCATGACCTTCCTCTTGGTGCTGTGATAGACAGTCAGGAAAGTGAGCCACACACTACAGAACACCAGCATGTTGAAGGTCATGAACTTGGCCTCATTGAAGGTATCAGGGAGGTTACTGGCCAGAAAAGCCACAGTGAAGTTGGCCAGGGCCAGAGAGCCAAGGTATTCCAGGACACAGTAAAAGGCAGTGAGAGAGTCCATGTTGCATAGGATGATGATGTAGGCATGTTAAGAATGTGCATCTTTGTCCACAAAAGGAGGAGAGATTCGCAGCCAGAAGCCACAGAGGGTTACCTGGATAAGGGTGCAGATGGGGATGAGGAGGTTAGGAACTCAGAACAGCAGCCACTGCCTGGTGCTTCTCCCTGGAGCAGTGAGCATGAAAACCAGAACCACAATGATGGTTTTGGCCAGGACCATGAAGACAGCCATGGTGAAGACCACTGCAAATGTGGTTTGCTGGAGGATGCATTAGGCTGTATTGGGACAGCCAAGGAACAGCAAGAAGCAGAGGAAGCAGCAGATGAAGGAGATGAGCAGGATGTAGCTATGGGCCCAGTTATTGGCCTTGACAATGGGGGTGTCTTGGTGCTTGATAAACACCCCAAGAACAGCAGCTGTGAGTGCAGAGCAGCAAAGAGCTGTGCAAGCCAGAGCCATACTAAAGGGTACATTATTACATTGAAGCTCTTTCCTCAAATCTCAACTACCTGAATCACTTGGATTACATGTGTAATATATAATTACGAGTATGGGGCCGATTATGGGGCCTGAATTGTGGGCCTGGACACCATCCCTCAGCTATTCAGCTCAAAGCTAGTGCTTTACCACTTGAGCCACAGTGCCATTTCTGACGTTTTTATCCTTATGTGGTGCTGAGGAATCTAACCCAGGGCCTCATGCATACAAGGCAAACACTCTACCACTGAGCCAACTTCCCAGACCTATGTGCTTTATTCTTGACAGTTGATACCAGTCTGGCTCTCTGCTACTCATTCAAGACATAATGGAGAAAAGAGAATCATCCCAACCACTTCAGTTTGTACAGGAGGGTCTAATCCAAACCTCAACATACTCCTTACACCAAACACAAACTTCCTGAGTGTTTGATCTGTGTCAAGAAAAATTGTACTCCACTGATATGACAGAGTCTGGGTAAGACCAGCTGGAGGAGGGAGAAGAGAAATGAAATGGAGATGGTAAACTACTTCTGAATATTTTATATTTGAAGAATTGCTAGTCAGCCTAGTGCCAGTGTCAGAGATGGACTGTTGATAACAAAGCCCCTTGTATTATTAGTGCATGCTAAATAGAAAATAAAATTTAATTAGAAATGAGCAGCAATAGGCACTCAGAAATGAAAGGCTGGGTTAGATCCACAATTTCATGTTGATTTGCATATCATCTTGAAGATCAACATCTGGTCCTTGATATTTTCTTTTTTTATATTTTTATTTTTCAGTCTTTAACTTTTATTTTCTTCCATTTCACACTTTTTTTTATTAAATATATGTTTTTATTGTAAAGATACTGTACAGTGTTTACAGTTACATGAGTAAGGTAATGAGTACTTTTCCTATAGATCATTTTTCCCCCTTCTTTTTATATCTCTTTTTATTTTCAAAATACTGTTCAGAGGAGTTATAGTTACATGAGTTAAGTAATGAGTACATTTCCTATCCATCATTGTTGCCTCATCCTTTGTTTTTTCCCCTACCATCCTGTCCTTCTCCACCTCTCCAAATACTCCCCAACCCTACCAAAGTTGTAAAGTTCTTTTTCAATATAGTGTCTTGTACATCTAATGGTTACAATAGGTCAACCTGTATGCCTATTTAAGCAGTTTGTTTTTTCATTGCCCTCCCCAAATTAGAAAAATGTATATACGAGATGCAGGGCACCAGAATCCAATACATTTAAAGCAGGGTTATATAATGGGGGAGGAACATACCAAAGAAACAAAAAATCACATAGTACATTATAAATACATTAAAAAAGAAAGAAAAAAACCATTTGTGTCCCTATCTTGGCATTCATTTCGCCATTAACATCACCTTATAGGGAATTTTAGGATCTTTCTACAACTAATTCATAATAAAAATATGTTTTTGTTTTACAAAAGGAGAGCATGAAAAAATGGAAATGACCCACCTTGGTAATTCCTATGGGCCACTCTGTCAGATTTTTTTAAAAAAATCAGTTGTTGACAATGTGGCCTGAATGGAGAAAACTTGCCAACTTTCACCCTTTGTCCCAGAACTTTTGGAAAATTCCAAAACCTCATAATGTTATACTCTACCTCCCATTTCTTTTCCTCATTCAAAACCACTTGGTCTCCAACAGGATTGGTAAATTGGATATTCTTCAAAAAGGGATGCAGCTAAAAGGGACACATTACAGTATGGTGAAGTGCTTCACAGAGTTATCACAGAACCCTAGAACAATGGATTACTCTTCATTCCCACCACCTGATTCACACACACCACAGGAATCCAACCTACTGTATCCAATGCTGGCCCACAGCAGACTAAGTTGTTACCAAGTTCTAAAACCTGAGTTTCCAGGATGGGATGCAGAAACTCAATTTCAAGAGAATGAAACTCCAGCCATATCCAAGCAAATAAGGAATTATCATATGACAGATCTCAACGGAAGCTCTAAATTGCATTCCAATCACTTATTTTGTGATTGTGACCAGAGAATCAGTCTGAAATATAGGTAAAGAATAAACTATGTAGAATCATAGAATATTTTTGACAACTATGAAAGATTACCTTAAGCAAGACTTCGTTCACTGCGTGCGTGTGTGTGTGTGTGTGTGTGTGTGTGTGTGTGTGTGTGCTGCCTTGTGGTTCAACCTCAGGGACTAGGCAGTTAACTTGAAGTACTGTTTTTCATTCTTTTCAAATTAATCATTCTATGCATTGAGCCACATCTCCCCCTCTGGCTTTTTGGTGGTTAATTGTAGTCAGGTTTGAGCCACATGTTTGAGCCACTTGTGTCCAGACAATATTAAGTTTTCAAGAATTAGTCACCCTTGATCTGTTAATTTAAAAATGTACACGGAGAATTTGAATATATCCTATTGAAAAGGGATTGTTTTTACACACATAGTGGGGATGAAGACAGTAAACACAGCACTTCCTTGTCACCGATTCAGTGTTCTTCAGAACATTGTCTTCACAGCTCTACAATCACTTCATGGAGAGCACAACAGGCCCAGAGTGTCTTGTATTTTCCACAATGGAGCCAGACAACTTGGTTCCATCTGCTATGAAAGCTTCTATAGAAAGTCTGCATGCCTAGAGTAGGTCACCCAAAAGCAAAGCCATTACCTGTGAAGAGAGAAATGCCCTGGGTTGCCCATTGTGCACTGGTGGCTCTTACTTGTGATGAAGAAACATCTGGTGGAGGGCCTGGGCCACAACATACACAGCATTGTAGATGTTGTAACTCTCTTCTGTAATTAAAATTTGCCTAAATTTAAGAATAAAGCTTAGTAGAAATTTACTGCCCCCATAAATGATAATCACATTGGTGGATGAGTCCATTAGCTGGCATTGCATCAACTGATCATTTGAGAAATCTGAAAGGGCACTGTAAGTGATCTTGTTTTCAAAGGTAAAACAGACTCCATTATTGCCCATCTCTTCTCTCAAATCTGAGTGGAACCACACACCATAGTTGTCTTTGGTGATGAACAGTCCCACCCAGTTCCAGCTGAAATGAAGCATGGAGGAGACCATGACCAGGGCTAGACTTGAGTCCTTTGCAGCCATCTGATGGAGAGTACCTAACTTTCCATGATCACTCAGGAGAGGATCAAAGACCCAAAGGTGAACTACAGGGAACAAATGAACACAGCATCAGGAATTGGATGGTCATAGGCAAATCTCAGTCCTGATGTGAATGACACAACAATTGGCAGTACAGTGGTGGGAACAAAAGTTTGCTTTTCCCATTTGCAAAGACATCTGCCATGTTCTGAGCTCTTTGTAGATATGTACAGATAAGGTTCAGAGCTTTGGTCATCCTTTCATCTCTTAACACCTCTCCTTTTATTTGAAGTAATGAAAGTGTTTATGTCCCACCCACTTTTGGAGGCTACTCCCTGTGATATTATGCATTTGGAAGGGTTTGTGATACCACCTCTTCTTCAGCCTGTCGAGGACTGAGTCAATGTAGACATGGCTTCACATCTGCCCACCCCTCTCAGCCTTACCTTGGAAGTTTGTAAAGGTTTAGCAGTGTCCCTATTGGAACAAATGTGATTGGGTTTCCTGTGATTGCTGCCGTATCTTTGCTGTCTCTTCTGAAGGTGCAATTAGGGATGTTTTATTCTTTCCAGACAGCCAGGTGAGAGGATCCTCTAACAGATCAGTACCTGAGTAATGTGCACTATAGATCTCAAACCCCGAAGTCATGTTTGGTAGCAGATGGGGATTCTTGTTGATCTCCTCCACAGCTAGCAGCAGGGTGAGAAGCAATTGGTATTTCTTTAAGTTGATCCTGCCCAGAGGACACAACATTTGGGTAGGTATAGGAGTATTACAAATGATTAACTGAAAATCTCTTGACTCTGTTGAATCAAATGCTTAACTCTACACACAGTAATAGTTGTAGATTCTATCTTCCAACAGGACAGCATTATAATTTGGAGTCTTGGACAAGTTCTTGGAATTGGGAGAGCTCCTGAACAGGCCTTGATCAGCATACACGAGATGACTGTTCTTCTGAAATTGCAGAGAGAGATAGAGAGAGAGAGAAAAGCCAGCACGCTGGCTTTTCCTCTCTGCCCCATATGGATTTGCAAAAAACACTTCTGTCTGCTGAGACATAGGAGCATGCCCAGCTTCTATCCCAAATCACTATGTACCTTGAATTAGCTGTGCATATGAAAAAACTCTTAAGAAATAAAATTCCAATTGGGAGCAGATTGTCCACCTGAGTTCAACCAGTATGAGCAGAAGCAGGGCCTGCTATATTAGGAGTAAATAGGAAAGCAAGCTGCCTTGTGTCTGTGCTCGCTTGCCACACTTTTGCCAATGATGCATCCTTCTGCAAAGAAGTGAATCTTTCCTTGTGAAGAAATTAAAGAAATGACAGAAGTACAATTCATGGCATGTGGTAGAGGCACACTAAGCTGACTCAGAGAATGTCATCATTCAAGGGGATTCCCCAGAAGCAGAGCAAGATTGCAGCCAAGGAAGCTAGAACATGATGATTGCCTCACCAAACAAAGAACAGATGAGAGTCGAGTGATGGGGACGGAGTGTGTTTTCTAGTAGAACAAACAACAGAAGGGCATGTGTGAGAAAAGGTGGAAGAAGCCATCTCCATGTTGCTCCCCATCACCAGCATTAGTAGGTCAGTATGGGCAGAAAACCTCTGACATTGTAGAGAGGGAGAGAATTAAAGTTAAATTTCAACATCATCCCCATACACTGAAACCAATGCTGGGGAAGTGCTTATAGTATCTACTCTTGGGTCCAGACCTTTAGATTGTGCCTCTGGAACTGGTTTAGGACAGAGAAGGAAGACACTGCCACAACCTCCCTCCTCCAATCTTGTGAATGACAGCAGGTATGAGAAGCAATCTCCTAGTTAGCATGGCATAAGAGTGGGTCAGGGTTTTTCTTCGAACCCTGTGTCAGGCATGTCATGGTTGGACCAATAATCCAGAATAAACTAGGGGCACTTTTTGGTCCTGGCACCACTGCTTCCATTAGAATCTTTCAGGAGGTGTTGGAAGGTCCCTGAGGCAGAGACAAATGCCATTTGCATCAGTTTCCACCATGGGTGGAGAAGGTCCTTGAAGCAGAAACAAATGCCATTTGTATTAGTTTCCACCAGGGGGGAGTAGGCTGACACCTGTCTTCTTGCTTAGTCTTGTGAAGCCACTGTGACTATGTAACTCTGTTGTCATTTGCCTCAGTCCAGTCTCATTGCACAGTGAATAATTTCAGGACCACTGCCCTGGAAGGACAGTGCTCTAGGTAGCACCAGGCAGAAACTTATTTCACTCTAGGAATTCAGCGTGTATTGTTTTACAGAAGCACAAGCTTTAGTGTGAGCTCAGTGTATCCACATGACTGTTTGGGCTTTCTGGATGGAAGATTGAGTTTGAACACCTGGTGGTGTTCACCAAGATAACTCCGTGGCTTCCTTTTATTTTGTCAGTTGTGGTTTTTGAACTCTAATCCTCGGATCTGTCCCTGAATTTTTCAGCTCAAACCAGAGCTCTACCACTTTAGGCACAGTGCCACTTCTGGTTTTCTGAAGGTTTTTTGGAGATTAAAGTCTCATGGACTCCTGCCTGGGCTGGCTTTGAACACCGGTCCTTAGATCTCAGCCTCCTAAATAGCTAGGATTACAGCATCAGCCCTTGGTGCCCAGCTTGTGGCTTTCTTTACAAACATTACCACGCAGCTGTGGCACAACATTGTTCTCCCTCCCACTTAGCGTGGGTGGGACAGGGAAGTAAGATGGTGATATTGTCCCACAGCTTGTGGGCCTGGTGATAGCTCTAGAATTGTGCCGTGACTCCACAGGCAGTACAACCTCTGGCAGAACTCTGTAATCACCTCATACCTGGGAAAGTCATCTACCAGGAGACAATCTGAATTCTATTCTAATTGTGTATGGTTGTGGCCATCTTGGCCCACGAGACCACCTCTACCACATTCAACCTGGGTGGATCTTAATGCTCACCCAGTGTTGTCTGGTCTTGATTGCAATAGACTGAGGATGCTGAACTGAGGCACGATAGACTTCTGGAAATGGGGCATGGTTAATGCATGCCAGCAATTCAAAAATTCAAGCTTAAAGCTTGTACATCTACTTCCCCAATATTAAGGGAAAGAAGTTATTGATGGGCAAATGGAGTGTCATATATTAGGAGAAAATAAGGTATGGTAAGCTCACAGCAAATTGAGAGATATTCATTCAGCTACATCCTTTATGATTAAGGGACCAAAGTCATTGAGTGGAAAATGAAGCCGGATAAATTGAGGAAAAAAATGAGTCCTGGTGAAGGCAACTCAGAAACATCCTGTTATCTCTCTTTGAAGCAAATATAACAGGGTGCATTTCTTCCTGAGAGATACATTTCTTATCATATGACTTAACAGTTGTCTGGCAGTGTGTATGCCTTTCCCCCATAAACCCCCCAAAAAAACTTAAGCGACCTCCTACCCAAAATATGGACAACAACACATCTTCCTCATTTCAAGGGTAATCATCTGTTTTATGGCAGGATGATTTCTTATCTGGAAAGAGTGGCCAAAACATACAGAAACTCAGAAAGTGTAATACCAAGAGTGATTAGAGCAAAGATGAGAAAATTATGTTTGTGTAACTTTGAAGTCAGACCTCCTGCCTTTACCATCTAGATACCCCTATCAGCCCAAGAGCTGTGTGTCTATCCTCTGTTAGAGTGTGTCTTTGCCTTTCTGTTTCCTGTTTGACTACTTGCTTGTTTATTTGCTTCCTTACTCAGTAAAGCTCTGCCACATTTTCTTACTGTTGTGACTTGTCTAGAAATTCTTCTGCGACCAGAGTCAAGGACCCTAATGAAGAGTTCCTACTTTTAGAGGGAAACTTCATTAAACATCACCTGTTTTTGGTTACCTTGCTGGTTGATATTCCAGGTGTAATAGAATTCTGTGGGCCACAGCTGTGACTAAGGCTTGTTCTAGCATATAGATCTTGCCACTGCTAGGCAGAATCCACTCACAAGGGCATTCCCTATGGATGAGGCTGATGGCCTCCCCACCACATGGCCCCAGGAGCAGGCATGCTGGGACCCTCCACTCACTGGGATTCTCCCTGAAGTTTGTAGAACCACAGAGTATTTGTCACCCAACTTGCCTTTGGTTTTCTTGGTGACTCAATTGGTTTACCACCTCACAGCTGACTTCCATCAAATCCTTTGCTCCCTCTAGTGGTGCCCTTGTGGAAGTCACTGCAGACTCAGGAACCCTGAAGCCTGCCTGGAATTTCTGGAAAGACAGGCACAAAGCCGGACTAGGCAGACTGGTGTAATTCGAAGACATTTCAAATGCCAGGTGGTGTCACATTCCAATATGAACCAAGAATGTTCCAGAACTATGAGATTTCCTAGGATTCGAAATAATCAGGTTGGGGAAATTCTCAGAGAATCTCAACTCTCATGTTTTTGTTGTTGTTGTTGTTGATGATGATGATGTGCTTTTGTATAATGTAACTCTCAGGCTTGACTTCTAGAATGTCAGTAATACTAAATATTAATGGGGTACTAGTGGCTCAGGCCTATAATTATGGCTACAAAACAGGCTGAGTATTATGTTTTGTAGTCACTTTGGACAGGAATGTCTGTGAGACACTCATGTGCAATGAACCCCACAGAACCTGGTAGCAGAGCTGTGGGTCAGGTGGTAGAATGCCAGCCATGGGGCAAAATGCTGAGGAACATCCCTCAGGAATTGAGATTATGCCTGAGCACCAGAGGATATGTGAACATGCACATTCATACACACACACAGTTCAATTAGAGAATGGACAGAGTAGAAGATAGCTCTAACATCGACCATCTCATATAGGTGGTACATATCTAATGCAGGGTTTACCCATGAGCCCCAACTTTCTCACTTACTTCCTCACCATGTTCAGTTGCTTCAATATCTCTCACAAATCTCTCATGGAATAAAGTATTCCTCTCCTGAACAAACCCCATACAGGGCATTTCCATACAACTTGTCTGAGAAGATTCATCCGTGACTTCCTTAGTTTAGAGTGAATTTTGTAGATTTGAAAGTAGTGAGCTCACCTGGGTCAAATGCATGAATCAAAGTGTGTAGAAAACATATAAAAAATCTGGGTGCCAGTGACTCACGTTTGGAATCCTAGCTACTCAGAAGGCTGAGATCTGAGGATCGGGGTTCAAAGCTAGCCAGGGCAGAGAAGGCGGTGAGACCCTTATCTCCAATAAACCTTTGAAAAGTAGAAGTTTTCTACCACTTGAGCTATGGCTCAAATGGTAGAGATCTAGCCTTGAGCTGAAGAGCTAAGGATATCACCCAGGCCAAGCCCCACAACTGAATACACACACACACACACACACACACACACAGACACACACACACACACACACACATATAAAAAAACACATTCAAATCTAGTTTAGGAAGTTATGAGCAGGGCAAAACTAGATAAGTCTGGAATGATGTTGGAGAACAAGTAATAGAAGCTGAGCTATTAAGAACGACAGAGGAAACAGGCCAAGACATGGACAGCTGTTCAGAGGCTCACATTAGTTAAGGGGGAAAAA
>NW_012267446.1:373414-374779 GCF_000151885.1 Dipodomys ordii
TAATGATCACATTTCATAGCCAGCATTAGTTATCTCCTCCTTTATTTTCCCCATACCATCACTTCGCTCCCTGACTCCTAAACTAGTCCCACTACTCCCCGCCACCCTGACAATGTAATGTTAGTTTACAATATAGTGTCCTGTACATCTCATCATCACAATGGGTCAGCCTGTATTCCCATTTAAAGGTTCTGCAATATCGTTTTCCCTCCCCAAATTACAAAAATGTATATACAAGATTCAGAACACCGGCATCAAATCCAGTGAAAACAGGATTTATACCAAGGGGGAAGAACATACAATAAAAACAAAAGAATCACAGAGTGCATTGTAAGTACATTAAAAACACTAGCAAGCCAGCAAGAAAAAAACCTCTTGTGTCCCTGTCTTGGTGTACATTTTGCTTAACATTATTTCATGTGGACATGTACATAGTCTTTGACCTTCTTTGCTTGTCCTAGACATGTACCAAAATAGTATAGATTGGTCTCAGAACCTCTAATTAATCTAGGCAACATTTATGTTCAAGTTAAGGTTCATTTCTTCCAGATCGTGATTTCTTCCCGAATCTTTGCAAAGTATTTCTCTCGGGTTTTATCAAGATGATGTAGCACTTGGGGGCAAAGATGCAGCCCAGGAGGCCTGCACTGGAGACCAAGATTGAGAAGACCTCCACGGCCACCAAGACCTTCCCCTTTGCACTGTGGTAGACAGGCAGGAAGCTGAGCCACACACTGCAGAACACCAGCATGCTGAAGGTCAGGAACTTGGCCTCATTGAAGGTGTCAGGCAGGTTCCTGACCAGAAAAGCAACCACGAAGCTGGCCAGGGCCAGGAAGCCCAAGTATCCCAGGACACAGTAGAAGGTGATGAGAGAGCCCATGTTGCACAGGATGATGATGTGGCCATGTTCAGAGTGTGCATCTGTGTCCACAAAGGGAGGAGAGATTCCCAGCCACAGGCCACAGAGAGTCACCTGGATGAGAGTGCAGATGGGGATAATGAGGCTAGGAAACCGGGACACCAGCCACTGCCTCGTGCTTCTCCCTGGAGCAGTAAGCGTGAAGGCCAGAACCACAGTGATGGTCTTGGCCAGGACAGTAGAGACAGCCACAGTGAAGACCACTGCAAATGTGGTGTGTTGTAGGATGCACGAGGCTGTGTGGGGACGGCCAAGGAAGAGCAAGGAGCAGAGGAAGCAGCAGGTGAGGGAGATGAGCAGGAGGTAGCTGAAGGCCCGGTTATTGGCCTTGACAATGGGGGTGTCTTGGTGCTTGACAAAGACTCCAAGAACAGCACAGGTGAGTGCAGAGAAGCAGAGAGCCATGCAGGCCAGACCCATGCCCAAGGGGTCTTCATAAGTCA
>NW_012267446.1:380884-391786 GCF_000151885.1 Dipodomys ordii
CAGATTGCATTTGTCTCCTGAGGGGCCTTCCTGAATCCAGGACCACATCTCTCAGTGCAGAGAGACTGAGGAGTCTGAGGAAATCCAGATGACTGTTAATGATTATTCATCCTTTTTACCCATCATCCCAAACACCCCAGTGCTTGAAAGAAAAAGGCCACTAAGCAGCAGCATCTCTACGTACATACAGCCAAGACATCAGATGGATCTTCTTACAGTTTCATGTAAGATGATTGTAAGACCATGTGGGATCTTGAACCCCAGCCCTTCATATTCTCATGAAGTGATGGGAGCCTTTGAGAAGTGGAGCTTAATTGTAGGAAATTAAGAAACAGGAAACAAATGTGGTCCCAGATTCTTGAATAAAGGTCATGATGTATCTACTCTCTTAGTCATCTGTGAACATGTGGAGGGCAGTAGCAGGAAATCACACAGTGAAGCTTCAGATCCATTGTCTAAGGCACTGTTAATCCTGTTGAAGGGGCTGCTGTATCAAGGGCTATTCACATCTCTCTCTGGCTTCCAAGTTGCCATTAGGTGGTGTCCACTGGCGGATGCAACTTCCCTTACGTCTTGTCTCATACAGACTCATGGTCTACCTGACCATGGGCTGAAATCTCCAGTCCAGAACCAAGCAAACCTTTCTGCCTTCTCATCTGATACCCTCCTATGTTTTAACACAGTTCTGGAAAGCTGATTCACATGTGTCATTTCTCTTTTCTGATATTCAATATGCAAGCATGTAATAACATATTAGTAATTACATGTTCTCCTATTCTGTCCATGAGTCAGTAAGAAAGTTCCAGAAACAGGACTTTCTGAAATGTACACCACTGAGCCATAGTTTAGGTGAACAGCTTAAATATGGGAAAAGTTCATTGCTTATTTACACAGAGATCATGACATTAAAGTTAGAAATGACCAACTCTGGGGGAGAAATAAGGATGTGGTGACAGTGTCAAACAACCATTTTATTAATAACAGGACTTAGGGAATTGTAATCTTTCTCTACAACTACTCAATAATAATAATAATAAAATATTTAAAAATACAAAAGTGAAAAAAGTAGAAATGACCTACCTTGATATATTCTATGGGCCACTCTATCAGATTCTCAAACAAAATCAGTTGTTGACCATGTGGCCGAGATGGAGTAAACTTGCCAACATTCACCCTTTGTCCAAGACCTTCTGGAAAATTCCAAAAGCTCACAATGTCATATTCTGCTTCCAATTTCTTTTGCTCATTCAAAACTACTTGTTCTCCGGCAGGATTGGTAAATTGGATCTTCTTCAAGAAGAGATGTAGCTAAAAGACACACATTACACTATGGCGAATTGCTTCCCAGAGTGAATGCAGAAACCCAGAATAATGTACTGGTGGTGATTTAGCTTTCCTTCCCCCATGCAACTAACACATACCACAGGAGTCCAATCAAATAGAGCTGATGTAGGTTTCTAAAACTTGGTGAATCGAGATAGAATGCAGAAACTGAATTTTAAGAGATTAAAACTTCAGCCACATCCACCTGAACAATGAATTACATTAAGACAGACCTCAACTGCCTTTTTCCAGCCAACAACAGCCACTCATTTTATAGATGTGATCAGAGAGTCAGTGTGAAAATAGATAAACAATGGACTAAAAACCTCTTAATAACTAAACATAAATATCCTATTTTTGTTTAGAATAGTTGTGACTACAGTGAATGATTACCTGAAGCAAGACTTAGTTTATTGCATGGCTGTGTGTGTGTGTGTGTGTGTGTGTGTGTGTGTATGGGGGGGTGGCACACAAATACCTGTTCTGGGGTTAAACACAGGGCCTGGCCACTTGCCTTCAGTTTTGTTTTATTTGTTTCTCAAGACTAGCATTTTTCTACTTGAGCCACAGCTCCATTTTTGGGTTTTGGTTGTTAATTGGAGATAAGCATCTCACATACTTTTTTGCTTGGATCAGCTTTCAACTGAAATCTACAGATCCCAGTCTCCTAAGTAGCCGGAAGTAAGCCACAGGTGTGAGCTATTTGCGGCCAGAAAAATCTTAGGGTTCCTGGTACTAGTCAACAATGTACTGTTATTTTAAACAGTTCCAAGAAAAACTTGGATTTATTCTGTCAAAAAGACCAGGGCTTTTTCCACAGGAAGTGAGGGAAAGAAAATAGCATTTCCTTATCAGGGATGCTGTGTTCTCCAAGAACATTGTCACAAAGCTCTACAGTCACTTCATGGAGAGTACAACAGGCCCAGTGTCTCTTGTTCTTTCCCCAAAGGAGCCAGACTACTTGGTTCCAACAACTAGGAAAGCTTGTAGAAAGTTATACCGGGAGCAGTCACCCAACAGAAAAGTCATTACCTGTGAAGACAGAATTGCCTTTGGTTGCTCATTGTGTGCTGGTGGCTCTTCTGTTTGATAAAAAAGCATCTCGTGGAGGGCATGGGCCACAGCATACACGGCGTTGTAGATGTTGTGACTCTCTTCTGACAAGGACATGTCAAAAATGTGCCCCAGCAACCAGTTATGAACAGTGCCCCAATTTTGTACAGTCAGATTTTATCAGTATGCAACGAATAGACTGAATCCATAACCTAGCAAGAGAAATATCTTCTGAGTTCTTGGAAAAGTTAGCTCTTGGGATAAAATTGGTGAACCCAGAATTGTTTCTATGGTGAGAGAAGATGAGAGGTGCATGGAAGGAATCTATCAGGAAATAGGTTTTACTGATGGTCACATCATCATAAGGTGAGTTCATGACCCAGACTTTCCCTGTAATTAAAAAATGCCCTAATTTAAGAATAAAGCTTAGTAGAAAATCACTGTCTCCATAAATGATAATCACATTGGTTGATGATTCCATAATATGGTGATACACTGATGGATCACTTGAGAAATCAGAGACTGCATTGGTCTGGATTGTGTTCTCAAAAGCAAAACAGACTCCATTCCTGCCCATCTCCTCTCTCAATTCTGAGAGGAACCACACACCATAGTCGTCTTCGGTGATGAACAGTCCCACCCAGGTCCAGCTGAAATGAACCATCAAGGAGACCATGGCTAGGGCTAAAGATGAGTCCTTGGCAGCCATCTGATAGATAGCATCAAACTGTCTATGGTCACCCAGGAGAGGATCAAAAGACCCAAAGGTGAACTAAAGGGAGAAAAATGAACACAGCACCAGGAAGAGGATGGTCATTGTCAAAGACTTAGTCCTGATATGAACAACAACAACAACAACAAAAGCTGGCTGTGGGGAAGGGGAGTGAAGTTTTGCTTATCCCATTTGTAAAGTCATCTCCCACTATCTAAATTGTAGAAATGTACAGTCACTTCACAAAGACAATGAGGATGCCCCACCCAACTTTGTTATCTTTCCTGGAGATCATTCATTTTGAGAGGTTCAGGATATAGCTTATTCTTTCTCTCTTCTTCATCCTGTGGAGGGCAGAGTCCATGTAGGCATGGCTTCACATCTCCCCACCCCTCCCAGACTCACCTGTGGAAGTTTGTAGAGGTCCAGCAGTGTCCTGATTGGGACAGATGTGCTTGACGATCCTGTCAGTACTGCTAAAGCTTTGCTGTCTCTTCTGCAGGTGTAATTGGGGCTGTTTTTATCCTTCCCAGACAGCCAGGTGAGTGGATTCTCTAGCACATCAGTTTCTACATAATGTGCAATATAGATCTCAAACCCCAGAGTCATGTTGGGTAAAAGCTGGGGATTCTTGTTGATCTCTTCAACAGCAAGTGTCAGGGACAGGACCAACTGGTATTTCTTTAAGTTGATCCTGCACAAAACCACAGAATTTTGGGGGAGCTATACCTGTATTAGAAATGATTAAGTTCAAATCTCATGACTTTGTTGAATGGAATGCTGATCTCTACACAAAGTCATATGTTAAGACCCTCCTTCAAGAAGGATGAAGTTAGAACATGGAGTCCTAGGAATGTAATTAGAATAGGGAGAGATCTTGCAACAGGCCAACATACTCTAGACTGCTGCTCTTCTGCGATCACAGAGAGAGGGAGAGCTGGCTTTTGCTTTCTGCCATGGGAGGAGACATGAGAAACCATGCTGTCTGGGAGATGGGAACACGCCCAGCTCACATACCAAGTCATTGGATCTGCATACAAAGAAATTCTTCAGAAATATGATTCAAATTGAGAGTAGTGCACCTGAGCTCAAGGTATTTTGCCTAGGGGCAGGGCCTACTGCCATAGCAACAAATAGCAAAGCAAGTTGCCTGCTCTGTGTCCTCACTTGCCAGGTTTGGGCTGATGGCCCACCCTTCTGTGCAGAAGTAAATTTTTCCTTGTGAGATAATTAAAAAAATATAATTCAGGTCATGTGAGTACAGGCAAACTGAGCTAAGATAAAGAACATCAACATTCAAGGTGATCAGCCAGAAGCAGACAAGATGGCAGCCAAGGAAGATTGAACCAGCAAGTCCTGCATCACTCCCCAAAGAACAGATGATAAATTCAGGGAGTGTGGACCCGAGGACCTCCTCTATTAGAGCAAAAGAATAGAGAAGGATTGCGGGCAAAGGAGAAAGTAAGCCATCTCCATGTTCCTCCCCTCCACTAGCGTTAGCAGCTTAGCACAAACAGAGACCCCTCCCACATTGCAAGGAGGGAGATAATAAAAGTTAAATCAAAGCAGCATATCCATGTACAGAATGCAGTGCTGGAGAAATGTCCTGTAGTCTCTACTCCTGGGTCTACACCTTTAGATTGTGCCTGTAGAACTGTGTCAGTACACAACCTCCCTCCCACAATCTCATGAATGGCAGCAAGTATTTGGACACAACTTCATGGGAAGCAGGGCATGGGAGCTGTGTCAGAGTTTTTCTTAGAATCTCATGTCAGGCATGCCATGGCTAGAGCAATAATCCAGAAGAACCCATAGGTGCTGTGTGGTTCCAGGACCAAAGCTCCCAGTAGAATCTTTCAGGAGATGTCAGTAGATCCCTCAGATAGGACCAAAGGCCATCTACATCAGTTTCCACCAGGCATGTAGTATAGTGTCAGCTGTCCTACCTGGCTCAGCCCCAGCTTGGTGGAAAGTGGATCATCTCCACCTTTAATCCCCAACCTCAGAGACCACTTCCTGTAGAAGGACAGTGCTCAAGATGGAACCAGGCAGAGACCTATGCAGCTAGCTCTAGGTCATGATTGTGTTTTGGTCTACAGCACCACAAGCTGGGGGCGTGGGCCTCAGTGGACTCATGTGACAGGTTGGGTTCACTCACGAGGAGACTGAACCTGGATGCAGGGTGGTGTCCACCAAGATGGCCCAATGGCTTCCTCTACAAACCTTAATGAGCTGCTGTGACACCGCATGGCTCTCCATCCCATTACTTTTCTGTTCTTTGTGCCAATTTTGGGACTTAAAATCAGGGCCTGAGCACTGTCCCTAAAGTTCTTTTGTGTAAGGTTAGTACTCTACGCCACAGTGCCACTTTTGCCATTTTCTTTTATGTGGCACTGGGGAATCGAAACAAGTGCTTCGTGCATGCTAAGCCAACACTTTACCACTAAGCCACCTTCCCAGCCCTCCATCCCACTTCTTTTGAGCTTGTCAGTAAGATGGTGATTTTCTTCCAAAGCTTAGTGTGTGCTGCTTGATAGCACTGGAAGGTTGCTATGACACCCCCATCCAGGACAGCCTCTGGGGGAGTTCTGGAATAACCCTAGTCCTTTAGAAAGACATCTGCCATCAGATAATCAGATTTCTATTTCAGCTATCACTGACTGTGCCTGGCTGTGGCAGTCTTTGTTCTTGAGCACACCCCCACCACATACAGGTTGCAGGCCTTGGTCCTCAACTATCACTGTGCTGGTCTGTTTGCAATGGACTGAGGATGTCCTACTGATGCAGGGTAGACCAGTGAAAACAAGGCATGTTTAATGCATGCCAGGAATTCAAAAACTCAAGCTTAAAGCGTGTCCATCTACTTCCCTTAAGATTAAGTGAAGACAAGTTGTTTGGGAGAAGAATGAAGCAGGGAAGCCTAAGGGAAAATGAGGTATGGTAATATTTCAGCAAATACAGAAATATTCATTCATCTACTTCCCTTTAGAATAAGGGACCAAAGTCATTCAGGGGGACATGAAACAGGATACATTGAGGAAAATCAAACCTGGTGAAATCAGTTCAGAAACACAGTGTATAGAAACACAGAAGCACTATCTTTGTTTCAAAGAGAGACAATAGGATGCATACATTGCTGGGAGACCCACTTCTCACCCTAAGTACGAATATTTGTCTGGCAGGATGTATGGCTTCCTGAGATAGTGCTTCCCCCAAATGTAAGCAGCCACCTACCCTAAAATGAAGAGAACAGGACACATTCTTCATCCCAAGGATAAGCTTTTATTTTATGAAGGTTGCATTCTTATCTGATAACAATGCCCAAGATATCCAGAAACTCAGAAAGGGTAACACCAGGAGTGACTAGCAAACATAAAACACCTACCTTTGTATCACTTTAAAGGCAGACCCCTTCCTTTGACCCTGTAAATAGCCCTGGCAGCCAGATAGCTGTGTGTCTCTCTTTTAGCACACCCACACTCTAATAGGAGGTATATCTGCTTTCTGTTTCCTTGTTTCCCTGCTTGTTTGCTTCCTTACTCAGTAAAGCCCTGCCATTTTTTCTTACCATTGTGATTTATCTAGAATTTCTTCTTCTGAAATCAAAGTCAAGGATCCCAAGTGAAGAGTCCCTACCTTTAGAGGGAAATTTCATTAACCTTCATCTGTTTTGGTGACCTTGCTGGTTGGTATTCCAGGTGTAATAGAGTTCTGGCGGCTACAGCTGTGACTAAGGCCTGTTCTGGCACAGAGATCTTGCCACTGCCGGGCAGAATCCACTCACAGGGCCATTAACTGTGGATGAGGCATATGGGATCCCTGTGGCCCCAGAAGGAGGTATATTGTGACCCACCACTCACTGGGGTTCTCCCTGAGGTTTTTAGAACCACAGAGTATTTGTCACCCAACTTCGTTTGGTTTTCCTGGTACTGAAGTGGTTTATCACTTACCAGCTGACTTCTCTCAAGACCTTTGCTCCCTCTAGTGGTGCCATTGTGGAAGTCACTACAGGCTCAGGAACACTGAAGCCTGCCTGGAATTTCTGGAAAGACAGGCACAAAGCCAGACCAAGCCGACTGGTGTAATTCAGAGACATTTCAAAGGCCAGATGGTATCACATGCCAATATGAATCAAGAATGTCCCACAACTATGAATTCTCCTAGGATTCAATATAATCATTTTGGGGAAATTCATATAGAAAAAAGCACATGCACACATGGGGATGCACGTGCCTGGTGCCCACACAGAGAGCTCAATTAGAGAATGGACAGAGCAGAAGAAATCTCTGACATCTCCCATCTCCCATCTCCCATGGGGGTACATTTCTAAAGCTGTGTTTACACATGATCCCCATCAATCTCACTCACTTCCTCACCACGTTCAGTTGGCTTCAATATCCCTCACAAATCTCTCATGGAAGAAAGTATTCTTCTCCTGAACAAAGCCCATACAGGATGTTTCAGCACAAATTGTCTGAGAAAATTCCTCTGTGACTTCTCTAGTTTACAGGGAATTCTGTAGATCTGAAAGTAGTGAGCTCACCTGGGTCAAATGCATGAAAGAAAGTGTGTATAAAACATATAAAAAAGTTCAAATCCAGTTCATGAATTTATAAGTAGGGGAAAAGTAGGAAAGACTGGAAAAATGTTTGAGAACAAGGAATAGAAGAAGAGCTTCTGGGAATGACATAGGGGATAGCCTGAGACATGGACAGCAGGACAGAGGCTCACATACATAAGTTAAGGGGAAAAAATCAAATGTGTCATGAATCTCTAATTCCAGATCAGACCAGCAGCTCCCCATTCCCAGAGCTTTGCTGACATGAAATAACCCCAGAAGCAGAAACTGCATGTCTATCCTAGGAAATGTTGCCCTGAAGGAGGTCCAAACATTGGTCCTGTTTTGAAAAGTATAAAAAAACAGAATTGATTGAAGATTCCCTGGCCTATGACCTTTGGATGGGGACATTGAGTGTTAGTATGGACTCTTGGTCACCTCATTGACCCTGAGCCAGGACAGATCAGGCTAGAGGAGTCACAGTGATTGTGGGGAGGTCAGGACAGCCCTGGGAAAGGGGAGTGGAATGAAAGACAGACAGAGATCTCTCTGGAGAAAAGAAGAAAAATATTCATTAGGAAATCATGAAGTAAAATAGAGCTGCCGTGGTGACGGCAGTGTAGAAGATTCAGAGAATGTCAGTGGATGGAACCAAACTTCCCCTACCCCTGACTGTTAACCAAACAGAAAATGTAAATTTTAGGAAAACCCAATTAATCACTTACGGAAGGCTCTGTTGCTGCAGGGCAGGGTCATTCATGTTGCGAATGAATTCCCAAGAATAAAGGGGGAAAAACCCAGCAATCTCCACATCTCCCCTGCTGTGTGCCACAGATTTTTCTGTGTAAATGCATCTCACATCTTCAGAGGAATTGACCAAAAGTGGATGCTGAAGGAGAAGTAGTGTCAGAGCCACAGCGAACATTGCTGCTGCTTTGGCGTGGAGATAGGATTCTGGCTGCAGACTGAGCCTCCAGTGTCAGGTGGGTATCTAAATGGAGCACTAGTTTCTGTGACTTCTTGTTACCTGGATGGCCACTGGGATGCACCACTGGCCTCCTCCACTGTCCTAGAGGAATACAGAGCCCATCCTGCCCTCCAGCTCTGCATCTGGGGTCCAGGCTCAAGGTCAAAACACAAGTTGGAAAACATGTGTACCATCTTTCGCTCCACACCCTCAGGGCTGTGATTTCATCCAAGACTGTAGATAGTAAAACTCCAGGGATGGATTCCTTTCTTGTTAAGTTGTTCACAAACTTGTGTGAAAGCAAAAAGTTGAAAAGAAAACAAGCACACAAAATGAAGGTTCATAAGAAAATCACTACAGATGAGACTAGAGGATGCCATGTGAAGGTCAATAAGTCGAAGAATGCCATGGCCAGAAAAGCCCAGTCAGAGTTATTGGAGCACAATGAAAGATCAGGATAGGCAGACTCACAAACCAGAGCCAAGGGAGCCACAGAAGTTTGGTGAAATGACCCATTAAGGTTTCCAAACCAACTGCACATGCACAAGCATCCAGAAGTGGTCAATGCACTTATTTATTGCTGCAGGAGTTACCAACAATCTCCCTGAATTCAAACATTACAGATCAATACTTCAAGGTCAAGGTATGCATCCGACTTTGCATTTGGAACCTTGAACTTCTTCAGTGCTTGCATGTCTTTGACCAGCAGAATGCATCTATCAGTACATTGTGACAATCCATGGTCTATGACTTTCTGGAAACATAGCAGGTCTGCCCTCTGAGGATCCTGGTAGCTGTGGGTATATGGATGGGTCTTGATCTGCTATGTATCCTTGTCATGTCCTGAGTGCTCTGGGAATTCTTGATCACACTTGGACAGCCGTGTGATGCCAGCTCTGTCCATGTTTCCCTACCTGTCTCCTCTATTCATTCCTCATACTAGAAGTGAAACCGAGGTCAAAGTGCAGGTTCCTGCTCTGCACAGAGTTCACCATGGTGGCTGGTTCTCTGATCTGGCTCCATATATTTATCAGGAAAAGCTTGGCAATAGTATGTTGGAAAAGTAAGGATGCAAATGCTACATGATACTGGTAGCCAGCAAGATCTTGCAAGAGGGTCAGTACTGGGGCCTAGCCTGACTTGGGTTCTGAGGTAGAAATTTTGTTCTTCCTATACCCAGGATTACAGGTATAGGCCACCCGTGGCTGGCTCAGAGGACAAACATTTATCCTTTCCATATCTCTATTTCTGTTCAGTGTGCCCAGGAGAACAACCCCTCCCCACTTCCTCTTCACCTGCCTGAAACCAGTAGTCACCTGTCAATCACCTGATTGTGAGTCAGCAAAGGACCCCACACTCTGAGGTCACTTCCTCATCTGCTGAGGTCACTTCCTGAACCACCCTGGTCACACTTCACTCCCATGAGTGGTTCCCTAGTATTTGAGGTCACTTCTGCATCCACTGTGGTCCTGGATCAGCACAAATCCCCTTCTCTCTCTTTCTATTCTTCTGTATTTCCTTTTCCTCTGTCTTCTCCATGTGCATCCAGCTACTGCGGGTGGGCAGTTTTTCTTTTTTGTCTGAACCATGTGTCACGTTTCCTTGCTGGCGAAGCTGACAATTTCTACTTCATTGTCATTGATATCTACTCTAAGACTTCTTCTGCCTACATTTCAAAAATGAGAAAAAATTTGGAGATCTGTGTTAGTTGATAATACATATATCCATCTGTCTGTCTGTCTGTATGTCTTTATTGTAAAGGTGATGTATAAAGGAGTTACCATTATCTAAGTCAGGTAATGAGTACATTTCTGTTTTTACAATGTTACCCAATTTTTCCCTCCCTGCCCCACCCACAGGTTGTATGCTTCATTTTTCCCATGGTGTCCAGTATATACCACTGCTTCCCAGCCTCCTCCCTCCCCCTCCAATCCCAATCCTTCTCCTTCCCCCCTTCCCCCCCCCTCGCACCCGATGTTGTAAAGCTCGTTTTGGACATGACAACTTGTACTTCTCATTGTTGCAACAGGTCCACTTGTATCCTTAAACAACCGGTTTTTCCCCATCTCCTCCACAAGTTATACTGACATCAAATATAGTGAAAGCAGGGGTTATATTGTGGGGGAGGGACATACAGAGCAACAAAGAGATAATCTTATAAATGCGTTAGAACCACATGCATGAAAGAAAAAAACATTAAAATACATACCTAAGGGTTCATTATCCTGACATCACATTTTCTGACCTTTTCTGCTTGACTCATACATATACTAGATATTGCAAATAAGG
>NW_012267446.1:399491-423931 GCF_000151885.1 Dipodomys ordii
ACCGCCACGGTGGCTGCTAGCAAGCGCTCAGATGTGTCTCCTTGCCTTGGCTTCCCCTCTGTTGCCAAACTCTCTGTCCTGTGATGGCACACTTGGTGTGATTCTCTGGCTTAGGATTGTTCACTGGAACTCTAAAACTGCTTTCTATGCGAGAGCTTGTTCAGAATCCAGCTTCTCCTCCGCCATCTTCCCATAACTAGATCACCACTGCTGTATTTGTCAGGGTGATTTACTGAACAAGATGATCTCCCCTTCCTCCCATATTCCTGACCTAAATATACAGTTGCATTTTCAAGAATCAATTGTGTCTGTGTGACTCCATTTACTTTTTCCATTCATATGTTGATTGGAACAGAGCCTGGTTCTTCAACTTAGCTTCTAAGTAGTGTCATGATACACACTCGTTATATGTAAACATAGACATAACAAATACCCATACCATTATGTGTCTGTAATCTGCATGTAATATTTTATCTTTTGTCATGTTATGTTACCAATTGAGTTATAACATTCCTTTTGGCCACATCCCCACTAGCATCTCTTATTATTAATTTTCTTGATAATCAATCAACTTATTTAATACCAATTATTTTATAATAAGCTCTATTTTATGAAACTGAAGATTTACTCATACCATCTGCTACTTACTTGAACATTTTGTGGTTATAAAAGTGAAATTTTTGCTTCTTAAATCATTTTTATCCAAGTAAAACAAATTTGTTTCATCAATTCCCTTTCTCAAGGCTTTCATTTACTAACTTCCCTCTTCCTTTACATTTCCTTATTTCTTTACTGAGTTTTTTTTGTCAGTCATGGGACTTGAACTCTGTGCCTGGGTGTTGTCCCTCAGTCTTCAGCTGAAGGAGAGTGCTCTACCACTTGAGCCACAGCAGCATTTTTTGTTTTCTGGTGGTAAAATGGAGATAAGAGTCTCACGGAGTTTCCTGCCTGGGCTGGCTTTGAACTGTTATCCTCAGATCTCAGCCTCCTGAGTAGCTAGGATTACAGGTGTTAATCACTGGCACCTGGATTCCTTACTCAGATTTTTAAAAATTACATGTTTAATTAAGTCTTTTAAAACATTGTTCTTAAAATGACACTTTTAAAAAGTAGTTATCCTTAGACAAACTGGTTGTAAATGGATATTTCCCATTTGATTTTAAAGCAAAGAGTACAGGAGACTCACATGTAGACTGACATTGCAGTAATAGTCAAAACTTAACAAACTTGAGGGATCTCAGACCATTTCTCGTGTTTTAAAAATGCAGCTAATTGTATCACTTTACATATCATTCTTGTAACTTTCATTGGGTAATATTTGAAGGAAAGCAACTTTTAGTTAGAAACACTAAAACAACCATACATGTTACTGTGTAAAGAATTGAGCAATAATAATAATAATAAAAGAATTGAAAAATAGCTGGGAGCAGGTGGCTCATGCCTGTAAACCTAGCTACTCAAGAGGCTGAGATTTGAGGATCACAGTTCAAAGACAGACCAGGCAAGAAACTCCATGAGACTCTTATTTCCAATAAACCACTCAGAAAACCTGGAGTGGTGCTGTGGCTCAAGTTGTAGAGTGCTTGCCTAGGCTCAGAGTTCAAACCCTATGATGGACCAAAAAAAAAAAAGAATTGAGTAACAAATTAGGTTTTACATTGAAGTAAATATGTAACCAAAGCCAAGAACATTTAAACATAGGTGCTTCTTTTTTTCTTTGTCCAAAGGGAAACCACAATGGGAAAAATATGTATGCAGATCAAATTGCACATTATCTATCTGAACCATATTTATAAGAAAGTAGAAAATCTGAACACACACACCAAGATTGTTTTACCAAAGGAGTCCTGGGGGGGAAGTGAGGGAGAAGATGGCAAATATGAGTTTGGATGATTTAGTATTGCCAAGAAGAGGCAAAATAAGTGAGGAAAAATAAGAAAACCATAAAACTCAAGCCAATTTTCTTACCTATGGATGTTCTCACAGCCTGTTAGAGAATTTCTACGTCCTATCCCTTTGGCTGGTGGAAGCTGCCAGTACATTGCCAAGAGACTTCCGGATCGCAGTCTCCCAGTCTATTTGGTTCATGAGCCATTCACCACCTGTTAGAGCAGGACTGTGGCTTCTGCCTCTGGGAGCTTCCAGTGCCACCCTTACCAGGCCAACCAACCTAGGGCACAGGCTTCACTGCGTGCATCAAGCAGTCCCCAGACATGACAACCAGAGTATCTGAGCTGCCCAGTTCCTGCTCATGGTTTGGTGCCTCTGGGGGAAGATGGGGCTCAGGGTCCTGTTCTCTAAGGGGAAGGATACTTCCAGCATCCCCTGGCGCATGGGGCAATGAGCATCATCAGGAAGAAGACTTGGGCCTTGAGCATGAGGGACTGCACCTGGTTCTGGAATACAGCAGGGCTTTGCCCATGTCTGGGCGCAGGTTCAGCATCACCAACTTGGGGCAGATCCTGAGCAGCAGGCCCAGACAGCACGGGTGGGATCCATAACCTATTCCTGCTATTCTGGCCCCTTTCCAGGTTGAGGTGTCTCACCTACCACTTGTGGGCTTCTCTTTTTTTTCCTCCTGATCAGGCAGATTTGGTTGGTTTTCATTGAATATATTGGGTTTTTTTCTCTCCCCCCTTTTTATTTCCTGGTATCTGCTGAGCCTTTTACATCATTTGTACTGCCCACAGTGGCATCCACAGACATCACTTACTTAAAAAAAAATTACAGACAGGATTGATGGTTTTGAGTTGGGTGGTGGAAAGAAAATGGAATTAAAAATTAACTTATGGAAAAAGTGTTTGTGTGTGTGTGCGCGCGCGCGTGCATGCGCGAGCACTGGGGTGGGGCAGGGAAGGAGGTGGGGGGTGTCGGGAGGGGTGGTGCCAGACCTGGAAGTCAGGACCCAAGCTCCTTTTCTTGGCTTTGTAATTTACAAGGGGCATTTTACCATTTGAGAAATAGCTCAAGTCCTGCCACCTACCGGGTTCTGTCCGGACGACGGAGGACACCTAGGGGAGGAACTGGAATAGGTGGGGAGATGACAAACAGACAACTCACACACAAGAGGAGTGAATGCTGAGTGGGATTTAATGCAGAGGATAACAAACTTTTATAGCAAAAATCTCCATAAGAAAGGGCAAAAGGTTACATAATCTTGCTGCAGGGCTTCATTATTGGGCGGTCACCAGCTGGTCACCTCAAAGGCACTTGTTTCCAGCTTATCTCTAAGAAATATAATGGGTCTCAATGTTTGTCATCAACTAACCATTACTTTATTTCTATAGAGGCCTTAACTGTCCCATAAGATCTTTTCTGTTCCTTCTTCAATAGCAAGGTCACGGAGGCCTAGATCTAGCAAGTCTCTTAGTAAATGAAAGAGAGTAACAGGAAGTTCTTTCTCCTAAGTAGTTATCTCAGCAATTGCCATACATTCTTTCTGTTCTAGCTGTGCCTAGAGCTTCTTGCAAATCTCTTACAAACAATTCCTTCTGCTGAAATGACTTCGTGAAACCCCCAATACTTTTATATTTGCTTATGACTTGTCTACTAGCCTCCATAAGAGGGGTTTCAGGGTAGCACTTAACTCTGGTGAGTTAGTCATATTTTTAAGACACTCATCAGATATTGGAGTCGTCAACACTCTTAAGAAAGAGCTTTGAATAAGGGAACGTTGACAATGAGTAAGTACTATGAACAGCAGAAACAGTAAAAGATTAATAGGCACTCATATAGTGAGGAAAAGAAAGGCAGAAACACATCTTTCCCAGGGGCTTGCCAGCCTTTTTCCAGGAGTAGGCCTCTTAGAAGCCCTATTCTCTGAGGTAGACTTTGGTGAAGTCCCAAAACTTGGAGATAGGTTTCTGTAAAGCCCCATTCTCTGAGGTAGACTTCGGTGAAGTCCCAAAACTCAGAGATAGGTCTCTGAAGCCCCTATCTTAGGTCTGATAGATGGTTTCCCATGCTAAGCAGACTCCACTGGAGTAGGCATGGCAAAGTCCCTTATTTTTACTTGTAAGTTAAAGATGGAGTATTATAGACTTTTCTTTCCAGGATAGTTTTGAACTGTAATAATCAGATCCAAGTCTTCTAAGGGAGCCATTGGTATCTGACTTGAAAAAAATTACGTGTATAATGTTGAAATTGGTAATGAATTTAATAATTGATTTCCACAAGAATGTGAAAATTTAATACATATTACTCAAAGTTTTAGTCAGTATTTTAAAAGAGTAACACCTTTTCTTTATTGAGAGTAATTACATAAAGTTCACAGTATTGTGGCATAGTGATCCTTAGGTAAATTCATGAATACATTTGAACCTTCACAATGCATCTTGTCATTGTCTTCATCTACAAAGCTTATGAACTCTGCAGACTTTAACAATAAAACTGTTTCTTCCAAATCGGGTGATATGTACATTTCTTGCCTTTTGCTCAGAATCAGCTTATCCCTTTCTCTTTCTTCCCTCCCTCCCATCACCAGCCTTGAGTTGCTTAGTTCACTTTCATCAATGACCAGTGCCGCTGATGGGCCTCTCTGTTGTATTTTTTCACCCATTTTCCTATAGTTCTTTGCCCTCCTCCTAGCTTCCCTTAGATGTGCATGCATATACACCATATATGCGGTCCAGTATATAGAGTCATCTAAAAACTATATATCAAATTAATAAGACATTCTTTGTTTCTTGTGTCTTGTTTACTTTGTCATAGCTCATTGTAAAACAGAAACACTTTTATAATGTGTAATTTAGTCCATTCAAGTGGCGACTGAACACCACTGGATCTGAAAAATGTAAGCAGAAAATAAAGCAGTGCAAGAAAGGACACACTACCCTTTGCCAGCATGGCTAAAGTGATCCCCCCCAAAATCTAGTGTGTCTGTTTCTCTGCTTCTTCCATTTCTATTTGGGTGTCCTTAGAGATTTGGTCCAATATGATGCACAAATTGATTAATTGTGAGCTCTGGGCATGGATTTTCCCAAAATCCTATGGAAGTCAATGATGAGCCCATCCTTTCTCTCCTTTACTTGAGTGTCTCCTGGACAGGAGTGATTTCCATGCTTGTATGGGACAGAGGCTGGCACTGGACAGCTCCTGGTTCGTCAGTCCTGAGGATGGAGGGTGAGCTTTCCTTGGGCTCCAAGCTTGAAAAGATCTTTGGTTCTTTACCCCTTGTTTGTGTCTAAAGGCAGAAGCAGGTCTACCCAGTAAGTACTGATGTTTTTGATATGTGAATATTCTTGGAAATATCATCTCTTAATCCTAAATAAAAACAGAATTTTTTGGGTAGACAGTTGGTAGGACAGCATATCAAAAATTATTTCACCATTTGTGTTCACAGTTAACCAAGTTTTATACATCCTTAATTGTGTTTGGTTAGTAGAATGGGTTCCCAATTTTTTTTCTACCTACACAGTACTGGCTCTGTTTCCTGTTGAAGTCTTCCCCTAACTACAATACATGTATTATTCTAAACTCTTTCTGAGTACTGCAAAGGAACTATTGCAATGATATTAAAGGCCTGGACCTCAGTTATCCTAACAGTATGAATGGCGGGGTGCTGGTGGCTTACAGCTATAATCCTAGCTACTCACAGGCTGAGATCTGATGATTGTGGTTCAATGCCATCCCAGGCAGGAAAGTCCCTGATACTCTTATCTCCAATTAACCACCAGAAAACCAGAAGTGGTGCTATGGCTTAAGTAGAGCACTCTCCTTGAGCTGAAAGCTCAGGGACAGCACCTAGGCCCAGAGTTCAAGTCCCAAGACATACAAAAAATAATAGCCTCAATGATATCATTCAGACCTTCCTATTTTTGTCAAGCTATGGTCTCTGTCTTTTGTGTTGTTCTTTTTATTTCATATGCTTCATCTTTCTGTACTTCACAGTGAATTTCCTTCTTGGCCACCTAAAATGAAAGTGAGCTGATGTTCTTATGGGATTTATATTTTTGGTGCTGGTTCTGAGAGTTGAAGCCAGGCTCTGGGTGTTGTTTCTGAGCATTGTTTTTGTGTAAAGCGAGTGCTCTACCACTTGAACCACGTATATATTCTGGCTTTTGTTGGTTTACTGGAGATAAAAGACTCATGAACTTTTCTTCCCAGGCTGGCTTGGAACCATGATCCTCACATATCAGCTCTCTGAGGAGCTAAGTTTACAGGCCTAAGGCACTGGTACTCAGCTAAGTGTGAGCAATTTTAATGTAACTTGTGACTGTTTAAACACAAACTGTTACAGTTGTGTTTGCATGCGGCTCGCTGCTTATGGGCAAAAGACATGAGATCAGAATCATTCTGGTACCTTGTCCTCTCTGACAAGTTAAACATTTACTTTATTTCATTGAGAGCCCAGGAACAGGTCCGTTGTACCTTAGACTCTTTGCTTAGTAATGACTTAATGCTAACCTTTACTATTGGAGTATGATGAATGTATAAGGGCAACTACCTATTAATTATTAGCACAAAATAGTGTTTATTCTTCATAAAGTGCAAAGAATTATTGGATTTGCAGTTTCATTGTTCATTTTCTCTAGTGGGCAACTGATCAGAGACTTCATAAAGTTTGATGTAGACATTTGACATGGCAGTCTAACACCCATTCACTTTATTTAGTTAGGCTGTTTTGGTTCTCCTTGAAGCTTTATTGTAGTAAAATTCATCAATGCCCCAGTGTTGAATACATAGTTGTCCAACAATAGCAGTCATTATATAAGCACCTATACAGAACAGTGAGCACCCTCTTCTTTGAGTCATTGTAAATGGAATAATCTGTTGGGCGTTCAGACATTTCTGTCTTTGTGCAGATACTTTTCTGTTTTCTAAAAATGGCCCAGCAGAATTACAGACAGCACTTTGTGTGTTTCTGTCATGCATGTGTGGGTGACATCACTCCACTGAGCCCCAGCTACAACATTGAATGACGTCAAGATCTCTGACCTCAGAGCTATGAGCTTACTTTGTTATGCTTAGTCTCCAAACTCCCCGACGATCAGCAGAGACCAAGATCAATGTAAGTGACACAAGAGTCATTTATTGCAAGCTTGAACTTGGTAATCCATGCCCTGGTTTACCAGTGATGATAAGAGGTCCGGAGCATAGAATCAACACAATTTTTACAGTATTGAACAAACAACTTTAAGGAACTTTTACATGAGAAATTATATGATTGGTTGATGTTGAAAGCAAGCTAAGCTGGGCAAACATGATTGGTTAACACTGTTATTGACCAGAGGTGTCTGAATATTGAGTCACCATGCCCTGCATGGCCACTCAGTGTCTGACTGATGCATATGGATGAAATTCCTGTGATTTGCCTGTTGCTTGATTGCTAACAGTCCAGGTCCAATTATATGGATGGTGGGGATTACTAGCACTAACTACTATACTAATATAACTTCCAAGTAAGGCACACAGCTAACTCATAATTAAGTCTTTTTGCAGCACAGTCTGAACTTTAAAGAATTGTCTTTGGAGCGAGAAACTTGCTACTCTGGGTCCTTGTTTGGTTCCACAATGTCCGCTATGGGGTCTGCAGGTTTTGCATGGGAACAGTGGATCCAAGTGGTGATGCCATCGACCTTGAAGGTGGTGGCAGTGGTCAAGATGACCACATAAGGGCCTTTCGACTGGGGCTCCAAGTTTTCTTGTCGATGTCTTTTTACCAGAACACAGTCCCTGGGGCAAAAGTGATGTGGGGAGAGTGGAGGGCCTGACTCAGACAGCACCCTCAATTTAGGCCAGACATCAAGGTGGGCCCTCTGCAGGGCCCTTCTGCCATGTTGTAGTCCCAGCCATCCCCCAGAGGCCTGGTCAGTGGAAAAGACAAATTGAGTGAGTCAGGATTAACAGTGGGCTGCCCATGGTTTCCTGGGACTGACTTTCTAGCCTCTGTTTGAATCCTTTCTCTTTCTTCAGTAGTAAACAAGAGCCAGAGTAACTGCTGACAATCATCCTAGGTCAGTTGGTGTATGAACATCACATTGTCTAAGAAAGAAATCAAATCTTTGGGATTATCTGAAAATTTTATATTTTGTGATTTCCAATTATACAGGTCACTGGTGGAGAAGGGCCAATACTGAAGTTGGGGGTTTTCTGTTTCATTTGGTGGTCCAGTTTCCTGGAGTGGCACCATTATGGTTGTGTCAGGAAGTGGCAGGCAGGCAGCTCTCTCAATATGGCCACAAGTTCTCCCTGCTGGCCCATCCAAGTTATTGCTAGATCTTCCATATTCCTCGCCCCCGATTGCCTCCCCTTCTGGTGGAGGAGGTGGTAGTGAAGGGTAGGGAGGGACGTTAGAGTCTGAAAAAGAAGTAGATCCAAACAAAGGAAGAGGCAACAATGCTTGATAAGAAATGTACTCATTACCTTGCCCATGTAATTGTTTTTTTCTTTTTTTTATTATGAAAATACAGAGTGGTTACAATTACATGTTGCCATGTAATTGTAACCCCTCTGTATGGAATTTCACAATCCAAAATTTAAAAAAAAGAAGTAGATCCTCACTCCTCTCCTGTAGGAGAGGGTACAAGGGATTTGAGGGATCAGATGACTTAGTTTTCTTTAATGCTAAAATCCTATTTTTATCGGCAGGGGTGGGAAGAAAAGGAGACAGCCAGGACGGGGGTTCGGGTTTGTGCACAAAAGTCTGCCATAACAGAATATAGTGAATCTGATGAGGGTGTTCCGCTCTGCCAGGGAGAAAAACCCTATGTTTAATTTTCCAAATGGTATTTAAGTTAAAGGTTCCTTCAGGGGGCTATCTAACATCAAAAGTAGGCCACTCCAATCTGCAAAAAGTAATTGATTTTTCTTTCATAAAATCAACACAAATTGTTAGCTCTTTCCTTAACATCTTTGAAATTAGTTGTCAGAAGGGTAAGAGGGGTGCTCTGGTTCTGACCCATTTCTGCATACAACAATCCACACACAAACCAGAGACAAGGAGAGAAACAATTACAGAAGTCACAGAACAAAACAACCGGCATTTTCGGGAATTAAGAATGCAACTACAACCCAGAATATCACAAGGAGAAAAGTGTGGGTCAGGCCGGCCTATCTAAAATCCCAAAGGGGTGAATGGAGACACTTGGTGAAGATGTTTCAGCAGTGTTATCTGGCAAGAGACTACCAGACTCCAGTTTTGCTTCAGAGGGGCTGGAGTGCTAAGTCAAATTTCACTCCAGGGAGCAGAGGACAAGAGCACCTAAGAGAAAAAGTGATTTTCGTTAGAAATGTGGAACAAAAACGGCAATTTAAAGTGAAAGTAAAAACAGTGGAAGCGAAGCAGGAGCTAGAAAAACAGATATTAAGGGGGTGTCAGCCAGTCTCCTCCAAGCCTTCCCATCAGGATGAATCTAGGAGGAGAAACGTTCCAAGAATTCCAAAATACATACACACAAATACTGAGACAAAACACATTCACAGAATGCGTGTTGTAGACTACAGACAGCCCAAATGTCTGCACTAAGGGACAGTCCACCCTGTATACTATCAAATGGAAAGGGGATAGTTTACCGCGGTGGGGATCTGGGGGATATCTCCCACAGGCCCCATTGGCTGTCTTATAGCGTGTCCACCAAGACATCTTGCCAACACCAATACAGAATCTGCAGGCAACTCAGATACCAGATAATTACAAAGTAGCAATGCCTCAACTTATCGGCCTTTCTTTGCGACTCTGTGATCAGGCATATGGGTGGGCTTATGAGGAGGATCCAGGACGAACCCCCAAATGATGTACTCGAACTCATGATCCCCTGAAGACCACCAGAGACCAAGATCAATGTAAGTGACAAAAGAGTCGTTTATTGCAAGTTCGAGCTTGGTCCTTCACACACTCAGTAACCGATGACACACTTTATAGAACTTTTACATGAGAAATTACATGATTGGCTGACATTTAACGCAAGCTAAGCTGGGCAAACACGATTGGTTAACACTGCTATTGACAAGAATTGTCTGACTACTGAGTTGCCATGTCCTGCATGGCCACCCAGTGTCTGACTGATGCAACTGGAGGAAATTCCTGTGGTTTTTCTGAGGATTGCTTATGTCCCTAGTTGCCCCAAGAATTGTTTTTCTTTTTGTGTCATTCTTGGGTCAGGCTCATGGTCAGTCCCATGACTCATACCTCACAAGATGGTTACTAGCTTAAAGATGGAATCACTCAGGCATCAGGCTCTTCAGTGTTTGGTTTTCCTTGATTGGTTTTTTAAGCCAGTTTGTTTCAGCAGGCAGAAAGAAGCTCAGCCTTATCCAGGACTTTGTGATCTTCCTCCCAAGCTAGTTCAGTGGAGGGAGTTCTGCTTTGAGTATCACAAAAGAGGGAGATGATTGCTTCCTCTAGCTTGGAGTTGCTGCGCTGAGGCTGGCTAGGTTCTGAGTACAGTTGATGCCTATCGCAATCCGTAGCTTTTCTCTGAGACACTCACAGAGCCCAGCCTGGAACCATTCTCAGGGTTTATGTTTACTGCATTTTAATTGTTTGTGTTTTATCCCTCCTGCTGTCTAGGCTGCAGTGGGGAGGGGCAGCCTCTGGTTCTGTTTACCCAGTGAAGAAAGTCACTCCTCTAGAGGTGGAGTGCCCTCTCCTTGGGTGGAGCTGAGCCTGGCAGCCTGTGACCTGCTGAATGGGTCCTATTGTTTTCTTCCAAGGCTTAGTTGTTGCTAGTTGTTTTCAGTATCAAAGATGAGGATCTTTTCCACTGGTGGGGGAGGGGCTACCTTCCCACCACTCTCCTTGAGAAGGATTGAGAATATCTTGGTTCTACTCACACTAGACTCTTGGTTCCTGGGTTGTCCCTGGTCTTTGAACTGCAGGATGAAGATTTCTGTTCCTTGTCGGTTTTTGGTGGTAGTAAGTACAATCTTCTCACACAGGGTGTCTGGCACCTTTGTCCCATACTCTCTCTGTTAATATGGTGGTGGGGGTAACTGGCCCAGCCATCACCCCTGCCTCCTCTACTATGGGTACGAGCAAGTGCTCAGATCTGTCTGCTTGACCAAGCTGCCTGGATTTTCCCTTTCTGGCTGAACTCTCTGTACTGTGATGGCACACTTTGTGTGATTCTCTAGCCTAGGACTGTTCACTGGAACACTAAAACTACTCTCTATGCAAGATCTTGTTTAGCCTCCAGCTTCTCTTCTGCCATCTTCTTCTGGACTTACATTTTGGATTGTACTAGTGAAAAGTTTAGAGTTCATATCACACAAAGTGAGGATGAGGATGGGAGGTACAACACTTCCTTATTACAGATGTTGTGTTCTTCAAGTCACATCATGGAGAGCATGACAGGTCCAGTGTATCTTGTATTTTCCATAAAGGAGGCAGACTACCTAATTCCATCTGCTATGAAAAGTTCTAGAAAGTCATCATGCCTGGAACATATCACCTAACACAAAAGTCATTACCTGTGAGAACTGAAATGCCCTTGGTTAGTCATTGTGTGCTGATGGCTCTTCCATGTGATGAAGAAGCACCTCATGGAGGGCATGGGCCACAGCATACATAGCGTTTTAGATGTTGTAACTGTCTTGTGACATGGCCATGTCAAAAATGTGTCCCTGCAACCAAGCCACAGAGGCATTGTATGAATAGTGCCCCAATTTTGTACAGTCGGACTTAATCAGTTTGCACTAAACAGCCCGAATCCATTACCTAGGAAGGGAAATATCTCCTGAGTTCTTGGAATAGTTATCTCTTGGGACAAAACTGGTGAACCCAGAATTAACTGTATGGTGGTGAGAGAAGATGAGAGGTGCATGGAAGGAGTCTAGCAGGAAATGTCTTTTGCTGAAGGTCACGTCACCATAGGGTGAGTTCATGACCCAGACTTTCTCTGTAATTAAAATATCCCCAAATTTAAGAATAAACCTTAGTAGCAATTGAATTTCTCTGTAAATGATAATCAAATTGGTTAAGAATTCCATGATCTGGCAATATCTTGGTCAATCACTTGATAAATCTGAGAGGCCATTTATCTGGATCCTGTTCTCAGAGGCAAGACAGACTCCATTCTTGTCCATTTCCTCTCTCAATTCTGAGAGGAACCACACACCATAGTTATCTTTGGTGATGTGAACAGTCCAACCCAGGTCCAGATGAAGTGAAGCATCAAGGGGACCATGGCTAGGGCTAGAGCTGAGTCCTTGGCAGCCATCTGATAGACACTACCGACCCATAGGTAAACTAAAGAGGGAAAAATAAAGACAATGGCAGGAAGAGGATGGTCATTGTCAGTGTCACAGTCCTGATGAGAAGTGAACAGTGCTTGCAGTGGTGGGAATGAAGGTTTGCTTATCCCATTTGTAATATCATCTCTCATTTTCCAAGATGTTTGTAGAAATGCATGGATCAGGATCAGAACCTGGGATCATTCTTTGCTCTCTTATAAACTCTCCTTTTATCTCTTCCAACAAAAATAATGTGGATGCCCCACTCAATTTGGGTTTTTTTTCCTCTGAGGACACTCAATATGTGAGGTTCATAATGCCATCTCTTTCCCCCACTTCTTCAACCTACTGAGGACAGGTTCAAGACGGACGTAGCTTCACATCTGCCCTCCCCTTCTATACTCACCTGTGGAATTTTGTAGAGGTCCAGAAGTGTCCAGAATGGGACAGATGTGCTTGAGGTTCCTGTGAGTACTGCTAAAACTTTGCTGTCTCTCCTGCAGGTGCAATTAGGGCTGTATTTATTTTTCCCAGAAAGCAAGGTTAGTGGAATCTCTAACACATCATTTTCTGAAAAACATGAAATATAGATCTCAAACCCCAGGGTCATGTTGGGTAGCAGGTGGGGATTGTGTTGATTTCCTCAATTGCGAGGGTCAGGGACAGAAGCAATTGGTATTTCTTTAAGCTGAGCCTGCACAGAGATCACAGAAACAGGTACTTAAACGTGTATACAAAGGATTAAGTTGAAATATCAAAACTTTGTTGAATTGAATGCTTGTCTCTACACACAGTAATATGTTTGGATCCTGTCTTCAAAGAGGATGGAATTAGAATTTGGATCGTTAAGAACATAATGAGAATTGGGAGACTTTCTGAATCAGGATTTAATCAATGCACAGTTGACTGCTATTCTGAGATAGAAGAGATGGAGTGAGCTGTCTATTCCTCTCTGTCATTTGTGGATACATGAAAAGCAATTATATTAGGCCATAGAGCTTGTCTAGTTCCCACACCAAGTCACTGAGTACCTTGAACAAGGTCTGCATATGAAGTATATGAAGATTAGGTCTGTATCTGAAGTAAATGAAGGAATGCTTAAGAGATACTAGTAGGCAAAAAAAGCAATTATAACCAGGTGCCAGTTGCTCATGCCTGTAATCCCATGTACTAGGGAGGCTGAGATCTAAGGATAGTGGTTCAAAGTCAGCTGGGTCAGAAAAGTCCATGAGACTCTAATCTCCAATAAACCACTAGAAAACCAGAAGTGAGTGGCGTTGTGGCTCAAGTGGTAGAGTGCTTGCCTTGAGCTGAAGAGCACAGGGACAATGCCCAGGACCAGAGTTTAAGCCTCATGACCGACAATACTAATACTAATACTAATAATAATCTCCAATAAGGACATTATTTGAGCAAGGAGAAGGCAGTCTCCTGGAACATAAAGGTTGTCCTGGTGGTGGGGGATCCTGGGGATGAGTAATCATCCAGATGCCAGTGGAAAACTGCACAGATAAGAGGGACGGTGTCAGATCCTAAAGGGAGTCACTTTGTTCTTGTCCTTTCAACGCTAAGCACAGCTGGGAGGTTAAAAGAAAATAGTTGAAGAGCATGTCTGTCTGATGCCCATACCTGCTTAACTGGGCAAGATGTTATATGTATTTCCTGTTATTTTTATATAAGGTAGTTTTTTTTAGGACTATGGTTGTGTAATTGGGGATAGCTTAAAATTATCCAAAAGTGCAGCCTCTACTCTCTGCTCAAAGCCATGATTGGTAGTAAATTTTTGATCTGGAAAAAATAATATTAAGTGAAGTATGCCAGACCCAAAGAAATATAGGTCCCATGGTTTCCTTCATTTGCAATAATTGGTATGTGTCTAGGCTAATCTTATCAAATGATCTGAAAAGCTCAAAAGTCATGTACATATGACCATATGAAATGATGCTCAGCAAAACAAACCCCAAGATACCGACACAATAGGTTTTTCTTTGTTGTTTTTTAAAAATGTACTATTTTTTGTTTCTTATGTATGTTCTACCTCCTATGGTATATCCCTGTTGTCAGAGTATTTGATTTTGGTACCTTGTATATACATTTATCTAATTTGGGGAGGGAAACGGTAATAACAAAATCTGAAACAAGGACTCAGGATGACCCATTGCAAGAATGATACTCACAAGACACTATGTCAAAATGAACTTTACAAATTTGGGGGGGCTGAGGAGTGGGGGAGGTGGGGAGGGTTGGAGAGGGAAGGGATGGTAGGAGACAAAAGGGGGCTGAGGAGTGGGGGAGGTGGGGAGGGTTGGAGAGGGAAGGGATGGTAGGAGACAAAAAAAGGGGGGATAACAATGCTGGAGAAGAAATGTACTCATTACCTTACTGATGTCACTGTAACTCCTCTGTACAGTAACTTTACAATAAAATAAAGTTTTAAAAAAGAACCCCACCATCAAATGACTTGGATACCTTCTATGCTCAAATTTTGTCAAATTAACTTTTACCTAAATAGAAGTGACCCTGTTCAGTTCTTCTCAGTATTCCCACAGCTGTGAAATTGTCTGGTGTTACCTCTGGGATACATATTTCTAGAATAAAACTTTATTTCTTTAACCCCAATCTCAGGTTTAGATTCATGTAGACACAAGGTCTCACAGGACTTCTATACCTGAAAACCTCTAAAAGACTTGAGATTCCTCTTCAACATTAATAAAAGGAGAATTAACCACATTGCCTGAATGGTGTGATCAAGTTTCCAATTTTAAATTTCTGTTAACTGAATTATGAATATCTTTCTTTAACCTTATAACAATTGTTAAAGCTCCTTCATTAAGTTTAGAATGTATAAGAAGTCACCTTTTAAATTAGTATTTCCTGGGCTGAATTGGAAAGTAACTCATTTTGAAAGTGAGCCCAATTTTATACAAGGCAGATTATTTCTGGTTAACTTCCACTCTTGGGCAATTGAGCTCAAAGACTTCTCTCTTCTGGAAATAGCACTATCATACTTATAGCCAATGGGATGGGAAAAGCTCTCCTGCAGAACAGGAAGATTTTAGCTATCATTCCTGCAGCCCAAGGAGGAACTTGCAGAACTGTAAAGGTTAAATGCTGTGTGTATATTCCAGACAACTCAAATATCTCCCCAGCCCTTCTGTATCTACACACTCAAATTGATACCAAGTCTGACTCTGCTCTTTTTGTAACAAACACTTTGCTTCATGGTTCTCTGGAACCACTTGATGGAGAAATTTGTTATTTATCTTCATGGCATGAATAGGTGGGGGTATATTGATCTGTTGCACCTTATACTGCTTCTGAGGATTATTATGTTCCAGAATTTCTTGTTTGACTTCCTTTCCAGTTTTTGGTTAAAGAATGCTCTGAATAATGTACCATCCTGGCAATCCAACAACAGAACTTTCCATGTCACTCATTGATAAGATAGGACAAATCTTCAGATGTCAATGTCCCTGCTCAGCCATTATAATGCAGTGACAGTGATGGGTCTTGATCAATCAATGTCCTTTAAGATTAAGGATCCATCATTTGTTAGGAAATGGAAAGACTTGGAAAAATTTATGTTAACTGAAGTAAGCCAGACCCAAAGAAACATAGGTCCCATGGTTTCCCTTATTTGCAATAGCTAGTATATGTCTGAGTCAAGCAGAAAAGGTCAGATAAGTTGATGTTGGGGGAATGAACCCTAAGATATGTATTCAAATGTTTTTTCATTTCATGTGATTATTTCTAACACATTTATAAGATTATTTCTTTGTTGCTTTGTATGTCCCTCCCCCACAGTATAACCCCTGCTTTCACTGTATTTGATGTCCGTATAATTTGTGGAGGGGAAAGGAATAAACAAATCATTTATATAGGGATACAGGTGGACCAATTGCAACAATGAGACTTACAAGTTGTTATGTCGAAAATGAATTTTCCAACTTTGGTGGGGGGTGTGGGGGGAAGGAGGATTGGGTGGGGTGGTGGGAGGAGGATGGGAAGGGATGGGAAGGGGAAACAAAGGAGGAGGCTACAATGCTTGATAAGAAATGTACTCATTATCTTGCCTATGTAATTTTAACCCCTCTGTACACTATTTTTACAATAAAAAAGATTAAGGGGCCAAAGTTATTTGAGGGGAAAGTGAGGCAGAATAACCTAGGGAAACTGAGGCAGGGTAAATTACTGCCAGTAATTAAAAACTCAAGCTTAAAGCTAATCCAGAAGATATTTATCCATCTACATTTTTACAATTAAGGGAACAAAGTCATTTCAGGGGAGAATGAGGAAAGATAACCTAGGGAAAATCAGGCGTGGAAAATGGTTACCAGAAATTACAAAAAATCCTCAATCTTAAAGGTAATCTATCCATTTCCCTTAAGATTAAAGGAAGAAAGTCATTTTAGGGGAAAATGAGGCAGGAGGAATTGAGGAAACATGGTACATAGAAATACAGAAGCACTATCTTTGCTTCAAAGAGAGACAATACGATGCATTGCTTCCTGGGAGGTGCATATCTTACTGTAGGGCTAGATCTCTGGCAGGAGGTAAGTGTGAACGACGCACACAAGGAACACACATCTGGAGAACAGGCTTAAGCAGGTCTTGTTTATTTCTGTGCAAGGGGGGTGGATTTTATAGCCCTAGCTTTTTTAATCTCCTGAGTCCTTCCCAGCCAATTACTTAGCGGGGGGTTGCTGTAAGGCACTTGAGACAGGCACTGCTTAGTGACAGGCACTGATTGGTCCCCCAGGGGCATGTAGGGAGCGTGGACAGCTCATGGCTGGCAAGCTAGGCAGTAGTGCCTGTGGGTCATGTCTCTATGAGCAGGAAGTGTGCTTCAACTGCTACTCTAGCTGACTCAACCAGATCTGACCGGCTCTACCCATATCTTACCCCAAGAATTAACATTTGTCTGGCAGGAAATATACTTTCCTGGGAAAATGCTCCCCCAAAACTTAAGCAACCTACTACGCACATTGAAGACAACATGACTCCTTCCTTATGTCAGTGATGAGCATCTCTTTTATGGCAGGATACATTGTTATCTGGAAAGAATGCCCAAGGCATTCAGAAATTCAGAAAGTGTAAAACCAGGAGTGATGAAAGACAAAATTCCTTTATCATATAAACATACCTGACAGCCAAAGAGCTGTGTGCCTTTCTTTTAGAACATTCACACTCTGTTAGAGTGTGTCTCTGTCTTTCTGTTTGTCTGCATGCTTACTTGCTTGTTGACTTACTCAGTAAAGCTCTGTCACTTTTCTTACCATTGTGACTTGTCTAGAAATTCTTATTCTGTGATCAAAGTCAAGGACCCTAAGTCAAGAGTCCCTACTTTTAGCAGGAAACTTCTGTAATCATCACCTGCATTTGGTGACACTACAGGTCAGTATTCTAGGTCTTGCTTCATTTGCTTAATGTTTTCCCCAAATGTTTCTATTTCTATTTCTGATGGATCAAATTGTGTGTGTGTGTGTGTGTGTGTGTGTGTGTGTGTGCCACATTTTCTTGATTAACTCATGCACTGTGGGGCCTCTGTGTCGATTTCATAACTTGGCCATGGTACACAATGTTGCAATAAACATGGTTGTGCTGGTGGCTTTAGAATGGCCTCATTTTTGTTCTTTTTCAACCTCTATGGAATGCAGTATTGAGGTTCCTCAAATGACTAAACACAGAGCTTCTGGAGTTGACTGTTTAGTGTAGTGTTCAGATAATACAGTCTGGTTCTTACAGAGTGTTTGTAAATATCCTCCATTAAGGATAATTGTATAAATGTATTCTAATAAGACCAGGTATATTTGAAGGCTTATTAACATCATTTAAGTAGAATGACTTTATTTCTTCCTTAGAAAGGGAAGGCTGTACTTCATTTTTATTTTTATTTTTTATTTTTATTTTTTGTATTTGTAAACATTTATTGTCCAACTGAAAAAGGCTTGCATCAGCACACATTGTACAACCTTGCAAATTACAAAGAAATTGAAAAGAAGGTTCCTAAGTGCAATGAATTTTTGATGTCCAGTAATCTGCTGCAAACAGTGGAAACAAAATTTAAACCACTTGAGAAATTTCCAGCTCTCTGAATATATACATATACATACATATGTATATATATATATATATACATACATACATATGTATATATATATATATACATATTTTATTATTTATTTATTTATTTATTTTAGGGTCTGGTCATGGGGCCTGAACTCTGGGCCTGGGTGCTGTCCCTCAGCACTTCAGCTCAAGGCTAGCTCTCTACCACTTGGGCCACAGCCCCACTTCCGGCTTTTTTTCTTTTTGCTTATGTGGTGCTGAGAAATCGAACCCAGGACCTCATGCAGGCAAGGCAAGCTCTCTACCACTGAGTCACCTACCCAGCCCCATACATATTTTATTTTAATGATACTGTGCAGAGGGGTTACAGTTACATGAATAAGGTAAAGAGTACATTTTCTATCAAGAATTGTTACCACCTCCTTTACTTTCCCCTACCATTCTTTCCCTCCCCACTTCCCCAACTCCTGCTCCCCACCAAGTTGTGAAGTTCATTTTCAACATAGTGTATTGTACATCTCATTGGTACAATGGGTCAACCTGTATCTTTATTTCAGAGATTTATTTCCATTCCCCTCCCCAAATTAGATAAATGTATATACAAGATGCAGGTGTACTTTATTTTATGAGTATGTGGTGTCAGGCACGACTGGCTCATGCCTCTAATCCTAACTACTCAGGGGGCTGAGATCTGAGGATATTGGTTTGAAGACATTCTGGACAAGACAGTCCATGAGACTCTTATCTCCAATGAGCCACCAAACAGCTAGAAGTAGAGATGGGGGTCAACCAGTAGAACACAGCCTTGAACACATAAAGCTCACAGAGACAGAACCCAGGCCCTGAGTTAAGGCTGGAGGAACAGAATATGTACACACACGCTGGCACACTCACGCACACACATCACTGAATTCCCCATATGTATAAAATGAAACCCATGTATGGTCCCATGGTTTCTTTGGGCTATTGCCTCACATTTGGGGGTATTTTGCTTTTACTTGATATTCTGCTTTCTACACTCCCTCTCCTCAAATTCACTCACATTTCATCTTCCTACTTCCAAGACACTTGCATACTCCAAGTTCTTCAGTAATATATGCACTGTCAAAGTCACTAAAGACACTTCTGTTCTTCAATATGCTTGATGGCTTAGTAGCAGAGACACAAAGAACTGTAGCTGCTCTTCTTGATATGGTAATGGATTATTTCTCATGCGTTTCATTTTGGGTACATACTGGATCCTGAAAGTCAAGGCTGTTTGGGAGTCCTATGGCATTAAAATATGTCATGCAGGCAGAAGCATCTACTTTGAAATTGAATTTTCGATGTGTCAGTCCTGAGGCTTGAACTCAGGGATTGGACACTATCCCTGAGCTTTTCTGCACAAGGCTACTGCTCCACCATTGGAGTCACAGCTTCATTTCCAGCTTTTTAAATTTCTGGTGGCTAATTGGAGATAAGAGTCTCAAGGATTTTCCTATGAGGGCTAGCTTTGTGATCCTCAGATCTCAGCCTCCTGTGTAGCTAGGATTACAGGTGTGTGCCACTGGCACCCAGCTTGAAATTAAAATCTTTTCATGGGAGACTGTCTTTGATAAGCAGACAGAGGAAAGATTTTTTTTTAGAATAAGACAGGAACTTAAAAATCTCCAGTGCACTGATCATCTTAACTACAAATGGTCAAGCATAGCAGATAAAGAAAACATTAGAGAAAACAAATATATGTGTCTTTAGAGAGAATGGCTGGCAAGACATTTTTCTGACTCCTATATACTTCAAGAAAAGAATACTTAATTGAATGAGGACCTCTTAGAATTAATTTCTCATTGTCTTGAAAAGTTTAAATAAGTTCCCATTATCCCAGAGGAAAAACACTGGACCTCTTCGAGGTTAGGGATTTTCTGTGTGAAATATTTCCCTAAGTTTCTTTTTTTTTCTTTTTTTGGGAAAAGTCACTCTGGGAGAATGAGATGGATCAGACAGGGCTCCATGCTGCTCTCTGAGAGTGATGTCTTCTAACTGCAAGAATTTACTTAGAACTAATAAAAATTAATTTGAAGCAGTAGGGAACCATTCAGGGCCCAGGGTTGCTAAGTATTGTACCCAGATTAGCAGGACGAGCCTCATCTGGGGGCTTATTAAACAGGAGACTCCTTGGCTCTTTCACCAGATCTATTGAGTCTGAAACTCCTGGGGTCAGACTCAGACTTTCATATTTAATGAGCCCTTCAGGAAAGTCATTTCTACATGGTTGAAGTTTGGAAACATTTGATTCTCAAGAGTTTGTTGTAATGAGTGATGAGGGACCCACAGAGGGCTGCCTCTGTCAGATTTCAGGGCTCTCTCCCTCCCTCCAAATGCTCATGGGTACATTTAAAGAAATAATGATGTGTTCATTTTGGAATTCATTTAAAAACAGTCTGAATATATGTAAATGGCTTTTGGGAACCATACTATGTGTGTTTATCAGCTGCCATTTCTTAATGCTTCTATGTCCAATGGAATGTTATCCCCCATGTGAAAAATTTATCATTTAAAAGAAATCTTGATGTTTCTCATTTGAGAGTGTACATGCGCCTTCCATCTCCCCATTCACATTGGTGATTGCAGGTGGCACTTAAAATTATACACACACATTTGGATTTCTATTTGATTAAGGTAGATATATTTACACGGGAAATGAATGCATGTTTATGTCCTAAGAGTGATGCACATTTAAATTCCTGGGAGAAATATTATCGATTTTTTTTGTTGGTCATGGGTCTTGAAATCAGGGCTTGGACGCTGTCCTGAAATTTTTCATTCAAGGCTAGCACTCTAGCACTTTGAGCCACAGTGCCACTTCTGGTTTTCTGCTGGTTAATTGGAGATAGGAGTCTCATGGACATTCCTGTTTGGGCTGGTATTTTTTTATATTGTTCCACTCAGCTTGACTTTTATTTATTTTTATATTTATTTTAATGTTTTGAAACACTATATTGTTTATAATGTAGCTCTCTGTATGATATAGAGCATATATTATAATTATATCCTATACATTATTACATTATGTTTGTATTATAAGATATATAAATCATATGACAAATTATAAATATAACAGTCATTTTATATGGTAAAAGTAATTTCTATTACTTGTTTTTTTGTATTGTTAAAAAATTATATTAATTTCTAATTAAAATATGATATCATATAGAACATTGTATATCATATTCTGTAGACTATGCATTACTATATAAGACCTGTTATATATCATACATTATACACTACACACTACATATTATATTTCATATATTATTTACAGTATTTTAGGTTATATTCTACAGATAATGTACTATGTATTTTATATCACAGGTGTGAATATAAGGGTAAGCCATTTGTGCTCAGCATATTTTCTTTTAAAGGAGTCAGGAGAAGATGGCAGATTAGAAGCACCAACAATTTTGTTCCCATGAATGTGAATAATCAAGATACACAGGAAAGAATGTAGAGCTGTAGCTCAAGTGTTAAAATGCTAGCCTTGAGCAGAAAAGCTCAGGGACAGAGCCCAAGCTCCTAGTTCAAACACCAGGGCCACCTCAAAAAAAATAGAAAAGGAAAACAGTAAAGATTATACTGTATGGAAAAGATAGAGGAAGAGCCTTGGGAATCACAAAGGTGGTAAACAGACAACAGAAAATTATAGAGAAGTCTATTTTATCTGATATTAGGATTGAAACTCCTGCCTGTTTATGGGGGCCGTTTGTAGATTTTGTTCCAGCCTTTCACATTCAAAATGTGCAAGATGTTACTCCTGAAGGCAGTAGATAGAAGGATCTTGCTTTTTTTTAAATTTAATTTAATTTTATTTGTGAACATACTGTACAGAGAAGTTACAATTACATGGGCAGGATAATGCGTACATTTCTTACCAAGCATTGCAGCCTCCTCCTTTGTTTACCCTTCACATCCCTTCCCAGCCTCCCCCCTCCACCCCATCCCAATCCTTCTCATTCCCCCCCTTCCCCCCCCCCGCACCGACCTTGTAAAGCTCGTTTTGGACATGACAACTTGTACTTCTCATTGTTGTTTGGATACAGGTGGACCCGTTGCAACAATGAGGATCTTGCTTTTTAATCCAACTAGACAGTCTATGTCGCTTAATTGGAGAGTTAAGTCGATTAATGTTGAGAGATTGGACTGAGAGAGAGGTATACGGGAGTTCCTGCGATTTAATCCACCTTCTTGGGGTTGCAGCTACTGGGTTCTTTCTATGGTTCTTGGATTCCCAGTTTAGGTGCAGTTTCTTGGCCTTTATTGTGGTCTTGTTGGTTTTCTATGTGTAGGACATCTTTAAGAATCTTTTGTAGGGCTGGTTTGGTAGAGATATATTGTTTCAATTTTTCTTTGCTATGGAAAGATTTTATTTGATCTTTGGTTATGAAGGAGAGTTTAGCTGGGTACAGTATTCTTGGTTGATAGTTGTTTGTCTTTAGGGCACGGCATACATCATTCCAGGCTCTTCTTGCTTTGATTGTCTCTGCTGAGAAATCTGAGGTGATTCTAATTGGTTTCCCTTTATAGGTGATTGATCTTTTCTCCTTGACAGCTTTAAGGTTCTTTCCGTGGTCTGAGTTGATCCTGTGTGGATTATAATGTGACGGTGGGATGTACTATTCTGGTTTGGTCTATTTGGGGTTCTAAAAGCTTCTTGTATCTGAATAGGCCTATCTTTTTGTATGTTTGGGAAGTTCTCTGCTAGGATCCTGTTAAAAAATTTCCTAGACCATTAACTTCTGTTTCTAGGTGCTCCTCTATGCCCATTATCCTCAGATTCAGCCTTCTGATGATGTATTCCAAGTGCTGAATAGATCTATCATATTTCTTGGACTTGTCTTGGATGGTTGTTTGTTCTTTCTCTATAATATCTAGGCTGACTTCAATCCCGGAGATTCGATCTTCTGCATGATCTAACCTGCCATCAAGACTTTCTACTTTGTTTTTTTCTTTCTTTTCCTTCTAATTGGTCAGCTTGGATGGCTTCAAATTCTTTGTTGAAGCTTTGTTTTAGATCTTGTATGAACTTCTTTACTTCCTTAATTTGGTGTTCAGTGTTTATTCTCAAATCACTTAGTTGATTGGTTATGGTTTCTTGGATTCCCATTCCTTCTGTTGGGATCCATTCAGCATTGCCTTTGTGGTCTTCCTGACTTCCTTCAGCTCTTTGTTAATGGATCCCATGAATGCCTTTAGTGATCTTTGTGTATTTTCATCCTGCTCTCTCAATTCCTGTATTAGCTTCCCCACATTCATGCCATTCCTGTAGTTCTCTTTGACTGCTCTCAGCCTGCTCAAGCCATTCCTTCCTTTCTCTTTGCGTGTTCTCAAGCTTCACACACAATTCCTGTATCAGATTTTGAGTAGATTCAGAACGCTCATGATATTCCTGTATTAACCTTTGGTTGGCCACCTCTCTCCCTATCACACTCATACAGAGTCCTTTGTAGGTTTTCAATCTTTTCCTGTATTAATCTTTGGTTTGCCTCCTCTCTCTCCCTATCTCACTCATACAAAGTCCTTTGTAGGTTTTTGTGAGAAGAGATAAAGAAGGTCGCTACATACTAATTAAAGGATCTATCTTTCAGGAGGATATTACAATTCTAAATATCTATTCGACAAACAACGGACCACCCAAATTTATCCAAGAAACACTACCTTCTCTCAAATACCACATAGATCCAAAGACATTAATTGTTAGGAATTTTAACACACCACTTTCCCCACTAGATAGATGAAGTCGGCAAATACTCAACAGAGAAACCGCAGATAGATCAATTAGATTTAACAGACATCTACTGAATATTTCACCCAGCAGCATCAGAATACACGAGTTCTCAGCAGCACATGGAACATCTTCTAAAATAGACCACATTTTAGGCCACAAAGCAAACTTGTCTAAATTCAGAAACATTGAAGTTATACCTTGCATCCTCTCAGACCACAAGGGAATAAAATTAGAACTCAACACCAAAAGCCACCAAAGAAAGCAGGCTGAACAACACACTGATGAATCAAGAGTGGGTCAAGGAAGAGATTAGAAAGGAAATTCAGATGTTCATGATTTTCAACAAAAATAAGCACACAAATTACCAGCTCCTCTGGGACATAGGAAAGGCAGTACTCAGGGGCAAGTTTATATCTCTGAGTTCCTACATCAACAAATT
>NW_012267446.1:426518-428823 GCF_000151885.1 Dipodomys ordii
TCCCTATGACCCAGCAATCCCACTTTTGGGCATTTACCCAAATGTTTACAAACAAGACCACACTAAAGCTACCAGCACGACTATGTTTATTGCAGCATTATATAGTATAGCTAAGATACGGAACCAACCCAGATGCCCCTCAGTAGATGAATGGATCAAGAAAATGTGGCATATATACACAATGGAATTCTATGCCTCCATCAGAAAGAATGGCATTGCCCCATTTATTAGGAAATGGAAAGACTTGGAAAAATTATATGAAGTGAAGTAAGCCAGTCCCAAAGAAACATAGTTCCCATGCTTTCCCTTATTTGCAATATCTAGTATATGTCTGAGTCAAGCAGAAAAGGTCAGGTAAGGTGATGTTAGGGAAATGAACCTAAAGCTATGTATTCAAATGTTTTTTTCATTCGATTGTTTCTAATACATTTATCAGATTATTCCTTTGTTGCTTTGTATATCCCTCCCCCACAGTATAACCCTTGCTTTCACTGTATTTGATGTCTGTATAATGTGTGGAGGGGAAGGGGATACAGATTGGACCCATTGTAACAATGAGATGTACAAGTCCTTATGTCGAAAATGAACTTTACAACTTTGGTGTGGGGGTGCAATCTAGGAGGATTTGGTGGGGGGGTGCGGGGGAGGGGGAGGATGGGAATGGATGGGAAGTGGAAAAAAAGGAGGAGGCTAAAATGCTTGATAAGAAATGTACTCATTATCTTGCCCATGTAATTGTAACCCTTCTGTACAGTATTTTCACAATTTTCACGATTCAAAAAAAAGAAAAGCATAGAGAAATAATGATGATATTTTTCAGTTTACAGTTACTCTGCATTCAATAAAATAAATGCAATCAAGTATATTGCATATAATAATTAACATGTACAATCATCTGTTAATATGTAGAGTTTCATATCATGTACTGTATATGTATTATCTTAAAGTTGTTGTCCAAGGGACTTCAATTCAAGAAGTCAATATAACTGGGCGCTGGTGGCTCAAGCCTGTAATCCTAGCTACTCAGAGGGTTGAAATCTGGGGACTGAAGTTCAAAGACAGCCTGAGCAAGAAAGACTGTGAGACTCTTATATCCAATGAACCTCCAGAAAACCGGAAGTGGTGCTGTGGCTCAAGTGGTAGAGTACTATCCTTGAGCTGAAGAGCTGAGGGACAGTGCCTAGGCCCAGATTTCAAGACCCATGACCGACAAAAAGAAAAAAAAGAACTCAGTGTATGAGTACAAACCATTTCTATCCAAGTCCTCCTTCCATTTTTCTCCTCCATTCCCCCAAGCTCACCCCTCCCCTCAAGTTATCTGGTTTCATTTTTCCATTATGCTTGTGTTCTCCTACCCTTTCTTTATTCATCTGCCCTGTCCCCCCTTGACCTTCTTCACCCTGACAAACATGTTTCAGCTTCCTGCTATTGCTTTTGTTAAACTCTTTGATCATGTATATTATTAATGATAATTACTTATTAATGAATATGAAACACCTAGCTTACCCCTGACCACAGTTTTTGTTTTTTGTTTTCCATATTGTTTTTGTGAAAATACTATACAGAGGAGTTACAATTACATGGACAAGCATTGTAGCCTCCTCCTTTGTTTCCCCTTCCCATCCTTTCCTATCCTCCCCCCACCACCCCACCCAATCCTCCTCTCCTCCCCACCCCCACCAAAGTTGTACGATTTGTTTTTGACTTAACAACTTGTACATCTCATTGTTGCAATGGGTACACCTGTATCCCTATTTAAACGATTTGTTTTTTCTCTTCCTCTACACAAATTATATGAACATCAAATACAGTGCAAGCAGGGGTTATACCGTGGGGGAGGGACATACAAAGCAACAAAAAATAATCCTACAAATGTGATAGAAACAATCACATGAAAGAAAAAAAACATTTGAATATATATCTTAGGGTTCATTTCCCTAACATCAACTTATCTGACCTTTTCTGCTTGACTCAGATATACTAGATATTGCAAATAAGGGAAACCATGGGACCTATGTTTCTTTGGGCCTCGCTTACTTCACTTAACATTATTTTTTCTAAGTCTTTCCATTTCCTAATTAATGGGCCAATGTCATTTTTTGTGATGGAGGTATAGAATACCACATTTTCTTGATCCATTCATCTACTGAGGGGCATTTGGTATGGTTCCATATCTTACCTATGGTAAATAATGCTGCAATAAACATAGTCGTGCTGGTAGCTTTAGTGTGGTCTTGTTTGTAAGCATTTGGGTAAATGCCCAAAAGTGGGATTGCTGGGTCATAGGGGAGCTCTATGTGGAGTC
>NW_012267446.1:429963-440046 GCF_000151885.1 Dipodomys ordii
CCACCTGTATCCTTAAACAACTGGTTTTTCCCCATCTCCTCCACAAGTTATACTGACATCAAATATAGTGAAAGCAGGGGTTATACTGTGGGGGAGGGACTTACAAAGCAACAAAGAGATAATCTTATAAATGCGTTAGAAACACATGCATGTGTTGTTTTTTAATGTACTTTGTGATTTTTTTTATGTATGTTCTTCCTCCTAGGGTATATCCCTGTTGTCACTGTATTTGATTTGGTACCTTGAATCTTCTATATATATTTATCTACTTTGAGGAGGGGAAGTGGGAATAACAAAATTCTGAAAGAAGGACACAGGATGATCCATTGCAACAATGATATTCAGAAGACACTATGTTGGAAATGAACTTTATGTATTTGGGGGAGAGAGGAGTGAGGGAGATGAAAGAGGGAAGGGATGGTAGGAGAAAAACAAAGGATGGATAACAATGTTGGACAAGAAATGTACTCATTACCATACTGATGTCACTGTAACCCCTCTGTACAGCATCTTTACAATAAAATAAAAAAGTTTTAAGAAGAACCCCTACCCAAGAATGGCTTGGATCCCTTCTATGCTCAAATTTCTTCAGATCAACTTTTACCTAAATGGAAGTGACCCTGTTCAGTTCTTCTCAGTATTCCCACAGCTGTGAAATTATCTGTTGTTACCTCTTGGATACACATTTCTAGAATAAAAACTTGATATCTTTATCCCCAATCTCAGGTTTCAGATTCATGTAGACACGAGGTCTCACAGGACTTCTCTACCTGTAAACCTCTAAAAGACTTGAGATTCCTCTTCAAGATTAATAAAAGGAGAGTTAACCACATTGCCTGAATGGTGTGATCAAGTTTCCAATTTTAAATTTCTGTTAACTCAATTATAAATAGCATTCTTTAATCTCAGAACAATTGTTAAAGCTCCTTCATTAAGTTTAGAATGTATAAGAAGTCACCTTTTCTAATTACTATTTCCTGGGATGAATTGGAAAGTAACCCATTTTGAGAGTGGGCACAATTTCATACAAGGGAGGTTATTTCTGGCTAACTTCCACTTTTGGTCAATTGAGCTCAAAGAATTCTCTCTTCTGGACATACTACTGTCATTCTTATAGTCAATGGGATGGGAAAAGCTCTCCTGCAGAACAGGAAGACTTTAGCTATCATTCCTGCAGCCCAAGGAGGAACTTGCGGAACTGTAAAGGTTAAATGCTGTGTGTATATTCCAGACGACTCAAATATCTCCCCAGCCCCTCTGGATCTACACACTCTTACTGATATTAAGTCTGACTCTGCTCTTAATTTTAACAAATGCCTTGCTTCATGGTTCTCTGGAACGACTTGATGGGGAAATTTCTTATTTATCTTTATGGCATTAATAGGTGGGGGTGTATTGATCTGTTGCTCCTTATATAGCTTCTGAGGATTATTATGCTCCAGAATTTTGTGTTTGACTTCCTTTCCAGTTTTTGGTTAAAGAGTACTCCTAATGTTTTCCTAACCTGGCAATCCAACAACAGAACTTCCCATGTCACCCATTGAACTGTCAATGTCCCTGCTCAGCCTAATGCAGTGACAGGAACAGATCTTCATCAATGTCCTTTAAGATGACCAAAGTCATTTGAGGCGAAAGTGAGGCAGGATAACCTTGGAACGCTGCGGCAGGGTAAATAATTGACAGTAATTAAAAAAGCTAGTAGTTAATACAGAAGATTTTTATCCATCTACATCTTTTGTGATTAAGGGAAGAAAGTCATTTCAGAGGAAAATGAAATATCCAGGAAAATGAGGCATGGGAAATGGTTACCAGACATGACCAAAAACCCCTCAAGCTTAAAGTTAATCCATCCACTTCCCTTAATATTAAGGTAAGACAGTCATTTTAGGGGAAAATGAGGTAGGAGAAATTGAGGAAACACGGTACATAGAAATGCAGAAGCACTATCTTTGCTTCAAAGAGAGGCAACCAGATGCATTCCTTCCTGTGAGGTGCATATCTTACCCCAAGAATTAACACTTGACTGGCAGGAAATATATCTTCCTGAGAAAATGCTCCGCCAAAACTTAACCTACCTTCTACCCACATTGAAGACCATATAACTCCTTTCTTTTTTTTTCATTTTAATGGCTTCCTTTATTTTTTCTTTTCTTTTTCTTTTTTTTGGTGACAATATCATACAGAGGGGTTACAATTACTTGGGCAAGATAATGAGTACATTTCGTATCAAGCATTGTAGCCTCCTCCTTTGTTCCCCCTTCCCATCCCTTCCCATCTCCCTGTTCCTCCCCCGCCACCCATGTCTCCCCCGCCAAAGTTGTAAAGTTCATTTTTGTTTTTTTATTGTAAAAATATTGAACAGATGTGTTATAATTACATGGGCAAGATAATGAGTACATTTCTTATTAAGCATTGTAGCCTCCTCCTTATTTTTCCCTTCCCATCCCTTCCTATCCTCCTTTCATCCCTCCACCCAATACTCCTCCCCTCCACCAAAGTTGTGAAGTTTGTATTCCACATAACGAATTGTACATCTCATTGTTGCAATGGGTCCACCTGTATCCCTATTTAAACGATTGTTTTTCCCCTCCCCTCCACAAATTATAGCAACATCAAATACAGTGAAAGCAGAGGTAATACAGTGGGGGAGGGACATACAAAGCAACAAAAAATCATCTTATAAATATGTTAGAAACAATTGCATGAAAGCAAAAACATTTGAATACTTATCTTGGGGTTCATTTCACCTAGCATCAACTTATCTGACCTTTTCTGCTTGACTCAGACATATACTAGTTATTGCACGTAAGGGAAACCATGGGACATATGTTTCTTTGGGCCTGGCTAACTTCACTTAATATAATTTTTTCCAAGTCTTTCCATTTCCTAACAAATGGGGAATGTCATTCTTTCTTATGGATCCATAGAATTCCATCGTGTATATATACCACATTTTCTTGATCCATTCATCTACTGAGGGGCATCTGGGTTGGTTCCATATCTTAGCTATGGTACATAATGCTGCAATAAACATAGTTGTGCTGGTAACTTTAGTATGGTCTTATTTGTGATCATTTGGGTAAATGACCAAAAGTTGGATTGCTGGGTGATAGAGGAGCTCTATATGGAATATTTTGAGGAACCTCCATACTACTTTTCAAAGTGGTTGAACAAGATTACACTCCCACCAACAGTGCAGTAAGGTTCCCTTCTGTCCACATCCCATCCAGCATCTGTTGTTATTAGAGTTCTTGATTATAGCCATTCTAACTGGGGTGAGGTGGTATCTCAATGTTGTTTTGATTTGCATTTCTGTTATGCTTAGAGAGGTTGAGCATTTCTTCATGTGTGTATTGGCCATCCTTCTTTCCTCTTCAGAGAAGTTTCTCTTTAAGTCCTTAGCCCACTTATTTATTGGGCAGTTGTTTCTTTGAGGATTTGTTGTTGGGGGATTTAATTTTTTGAGTTCCAAGTATATTTTAGATATGAGACCCTTGTCCATTGTGTGGCTAGTGAAGATCTTCTCCCAATCCGTGGGCTTTCTATTGATCTTGCTAGCTATTTTCTTTGCCATGCAGAAGCTCTGCAATTTCATGCAATCCCATTTGTCCAACCTTTCTTTGATTTTTTTTGTTTCTGGGTCTGATTTAAGAAAATTTCGGTCTGTGTCAAGGAGACCTAGGGTTTCTCCTGGTCCATCCTGTAATGTTTTCAGAGTGTCTGCTTTGACTCCGAGGTCTTTGATCCATTTGGAGTTGATTCTGTTGCAGGGTGATATAGAATGATTTAGCTTTAGTTTTCTTCAAGCAGTTTACCAATTTTGCCATCACCATTTACTGAAAAGTCTGTCTTTCTTCTGTTCTATTTTTTTTTTAGCTCCCTTATTGAAGATTAGATGGCTATATGTCTTTAGGGGCTTGTCTGGGGTTTCAATTCTATTCCATTGGTCCTGAGGTCTGTTCTTGTGGCAGTACCAAGCTGTTTTGAATACTATGGCTTTAAGGATCATTTTTGCTATTTGGGATCTTTTATTGTTTCATATGAGTTTTTGGACTGCCTCTTCTATTTCCTTGAACAATGAGGTTGGAAGATTTATAGGTATCACATTGAATTTGTAGATAGCCTTGGGAAGTATTGCCGATTTTTTTTTGGGGGGGGGAGGTCCGGTTTGGGGCCAGGCGCTGTTACTCAGCTCTTCAGCTCAAGGCTAGCACTCTACCACTTGAGTCACAGTTATGTGGTGCTGAGGAATAGAACCCAGGGCCTCATGCATGCAAGGCAAGCGCTCTACCACTGAGCCACCTTCCCAGCCCCAGTATTGCCGTTTTTATGATGTTTATCCTTCCAATCCAGGAACACGGGAGGTGTTTCCACTTTCTAAGTTTTGTTTTGATTTCCTTTTTCAGGTTTTTAATGTTTCATCAAAGAGGTCCTTCACTTCTTTGGTGAATTGCTAGTTATTTTATTTTTTGTGGGTCTATTACAAATGGAGTTGCTTTCCTGACTTCAGCCATGCTTTTCTGATTGTTGGTATACAGAAAAGCCATTGATTTTTGAGGGTTAATTTTATACCCTGCTACATTACCAATGTTTTAAGTCAGCTTGAGTAAATTGGGATTGGAGTCATGGGATTCTTTTTTCTTATTGTTAAAATACTGTACAGAAGGGTTACAATTACATGGGCAAGATAATGAGTACATTTCTTATCAAGCATTTTAGTCCCCTCCTTTGTTTCCGCTTCCCATCCCCTTCTGTACCTAATCTCTTCCCCCATTGTGGGATTCTTTAAATACAAGGTAATGTCATCTCCAAAGAGGGAGAGTTTTACTTCATCTTTCCCTATTTGGATCCCTTGTATGTTTGCATCTTGTCTTATTGCTGTAGCTAGGCATTCTAATGTTAAGAGCAGTGGAGAGTGGCCACCCTTGTCTCATTTCTGAATTAAGAGGAAATGGCTTTAGTTTTTCACCATTAAGTATAATGCTGGCTCTAGGTTTGTCATATATAGCCTTTATTGTAATGAGGAATGTTCCCTGGATTCCTAGTTTTTTCAGAGCTACATGGGTGCTGGATCTTGTCAAATGCTTTTTCTGCTTCTATTGAAGAAACCCTGTGGATCTTATCCGTGCTCTTGTTGAACTTCCCAATGCTTTTCCTCTATTTTTTCCTATAGTATAGACTTTTGCTGTTTTTTGTTTTTGAGCTGGTTCTGGGGCTTGAACTGGGAGCTTGGGCTCTGTCCCTGAGTTTTTCCACTCAACGCATTCTAACACTTGAGCCACAGCTCTATTTTCTTTCCTGTGTATATTGATTCTTCATATTCATTGGGACAAAGTGTTGGTGCAGCTGGGCACTGGTGGCTCACACCTCTAAATCTAGCTACTCAGGAGGCTGACTTCTGAAGTTCACAGTTCAAAGCCAGCCAGGGAAGGAAAGTTTGTGAGACTTTTATCTCCAATAAACCACTAGAAAACCACATTTGGCTCTGTGGTTCAAGAGGTAGTGCACTCGCCTTGAGCTGAAGAGCACAATGAGTGCACCAAAGCCCAGAATTTAAGGCCCACGACCGATTCCCCCCACCCCAACAAAAAAGTGTTGGTGCTTCTAATCTGCCATCTTCTCCTGACTCCATCTTTAAAAGACAATATGTTGAGAATTCAGAAGAAGATGGCAGAGGGGAAGATAGAGGCTAAACAAGCTCTCACATAGAAAGCACTTTTAGTGTTCCAGTGAACAGTCCTAGGCTAGAAAATCACACCAAGTGTGCCATCAGAGTACAGAGTTTGGCCAGAGTGGGAAAATCCAGGCCAGGAGAGAGATCTGAGCACTTGCTTGTAGCTGCGGTTGTGGCTGCAGAGGTGGCAGTGGCGGCAGCAGCAGTAGCTACCATACCAACAGAGAGATTTTGGGACAAAGGCTCCAGACGCGGTGGGTGAGTGGATTCTACTCACCACCAGTAAGAAGTGACAAGGAACAGATGTCTTCATTCTGCAGATCACAGACCAGAGACTGCCCAGGAATCAAAACTCTGGCATGAGTAGAACCCTGATATCCTTACTCCTTCTCAGGGAACAGAGGAGGGAAGGCCACCCTTCCCCCACCACCAGAGATCTCCATCTTTGATACTGACAAAGGCCTGGCTGAAGCTAGCTTCAAAACAGGCCTTGGAAGGAAACAATTGGAGCCATTAGCAGGTCCCGGGACACTGACCTGACCTGCCAGACTCAGCTCCACTCAAGGGAAAGTCATGCTTCCCAAGCAGAGAGAGCTCTGCCCCTGTAAGAGTGATTTTCTTCATGGGTAAACAGAGCAAGAGGCTGTCCCTCCCTACAGCAGCCTAGACAAACAATTGAAATTCAGTAAACATAAACCCTGAGAATGTCTCCAGGCTGGGCTCTGTGAGTTTCTCAGGAGCTAGCCCTTCAGGGAAAAGTGACTGTTTGCTGAAAGGCCTCAACCCTACCCAGAACCTAGCCTCATCACAGCATCTCCAAACTATAGGAAACAGCCATCTCCCTCTTTTGTGATACTCAAAGTATATCTCCCTCCCCCTGCACTAGACTGGGAGGAGGATCACAAAATCCTGGGTAAAGCAGAGCACATTTCTTCCTGCTCAAACTGAGTTAAGAAACCAATCAAGCCACAGAAAAACTAAACACCACAAGCAGACCAGAGACTCCACCAAGAGACTGTATATGGACTCAGGGGTGATACAGGATCCTCCCATTCTCCCCCCACAAAAAAAAATCAAAGAACTCTTTTTTCTACCTATTTTTTAAATTTTTAGTTTTATAAATTTTTTATTAATCTTTTTTTCTCTCATAATTTTTATTGTAGGGGTATGTGTAAGTATGTGTGTGTGTGTGTGTGTGTGTGCTTTCTTAAAATCTCTTTGGATCTTTTGGTCCTTTTTAAAATTCTTTTCATTTTTTAACTCCTTCTTTTTTTATGTGTAACTTAATTGCTGTTCTGCTCATCTCCAGATATATACCTGTGGTCAATTATTAGAACTTATTCCCCATTGTAACATACTTAATCCAGAAATTTATTACTCATTTCACAACCTCTTAGGCTTAATAGCACTATTATCTCTTTAACCTATATAATTTTCAAGTAAGCAATTTTAAGAATTTTTATTTTTTCATGTATCCTTTCTATCCCTCCCTTCCTTTCATCCTATCCTTTTCTTCTCAAATATCATTTCTTTAAACTTAAATAATTTTTAAGTGTTTCACTTTTTAAATTTAAATTTTTGTTTTTCTATTTTTTCTTTCTTTTTTTTTAAATCTCTCTCCTATGATCTGTCCAATCCATTTTCCTCCTCTCTGAGTTTAGGATTTGGTTAAATTCACTCTGCTTTTACCTCTCTACATCCCTCTAATCCTATTTCCCCCCACATTTCTCCCTAAACCTAATAATTTCTGGTTTGCCAAATACTTCTGTGCAGTTCTTAGCCCATTAACCTATAATTGTTTGATGCTGAATAAATTGTATCTGTTGTACTAGATTGTATCTGCAGATTTTTGACTGTGCAACTACAGAACTCTGATTGATGCTTGCCTTAAAATAGTGTTCTAGCACAAAATTGGTGTTAATTTCATACCAAATAGGCAGAACAAGCCATAGAAACACAAGAAGAATGGCACATCTGGGTATCTCAACTCCCACTCATGATAATCAGGTGACAGAACAGTTAATAAATAATCCAGAACAGATTTTCCAAAAAGCTCTACAAACACTACTGGTAAACATAGTGAATGAAAAGATTGAAAACCTGCAAAGAACTCAATGTGAGTATGATAGGGAGCAAGAGGAGGCAAATCAAAGATTAACAGGAATTTCCTGAGCATGAGGAAGCTACTCAAAGATTAGTACAGGAATTGCATGAACAGGTTGAGAACAGTAAAAGAGAAATATAGCAATTGTTTGAGCAGGCTGAGAACAGTCAAAGAGAAAAACAGGAATTGAATGAGCAGGCTAACAGTCAATGAGAAACACGGGAATTGTGTGAGCAAGCTGAAAATAGTCAGGAAATTAGAGGAATTGTGTGAACATGAGGAAGCTATTCAAAGAGTAATACAGAAAGATCTTCACTAGCCATACAATGAACAAGGGTCTCATATCTAAAATAAACTTGAACTTAAAACATTAAAGCCCCCAAAAACAAATCCTCAAAGAAACAATGGCCCAATAAATAAGTGGGCTAAAGTCTTACAGAGAAACTTCTCTGAAGAGGAAAGAAGGATGGACAATAGACACATGAAGAAACGCTCAACCTCCTTAGCCATAAAATGCAAATCAAAACAACATTGAGATTCCACCTCACCCTAGTTAGAATGTCAATAGTCAAGAACTCTAATAACAAGAGATGCTGGAGGGGATGTGGAGAGAAGGGGAACCTACTGCATTATTGGTGGGAGTGTAAACTTGTTCAACCACTTTGGAAAGTAGTATGGAGGTTCCTCAAAAGACTCCACATAGTGCTCCCCTATGACCCAGCAATCCCACATTTAGGCATTTACCTGAATGATCACAAACAAGACCATAGTAAAGCTACTAGCACAACAATGTTAATTGCAGCATTATTTACCATAGCTAAGATATGGAACCAACCCAGATGCCCCTCAGTAGATGAATGGACCAAGAATATATATATGTGTGTGTGTGTGTGTGTATATACATATATATATATATATATATATGTATATACACACACACACAGTGGAATTCTATGCCTCCATCAGAAACAATGGCATTGCCCCATTTGTTCTTGAAAATACTTGGAAAAATTATATTAATTGAAATAAGCCAGGCCCAAAGAAACATAGGTACATAGTTTCCCTTATTTGCAATAACTAGTATATATCTGAGAAAAGCAGAAACGGTCAGGTAAGTTGATGTTAGGTGAAATGAACCCAATCCTCTGCTCCCCCAAGTCCCCTTCTAGAAGTAAATCCCCTTAGTTTGGGACATTTCAAGAACATTCCCCTATTCATCCCACAATGACCAAGTTCTTATTTCCCTTAAAACTTCTCACATCCCTTTTGTAACACCAAATGAATATCTCCTCTTTCCTGCTACCTGCTGAGGACTGAAGCCCATTATCCTTCAGCTTCTTTTTGCCTCTCTCCAGATTCCCATTAACTCTCCCACAAACCACCATTTTAGGAATAAAAAAAAACCCTAATGGCTCCTACAGCTTGCTTCAGGACTCTGAAAAATTAATCAGAGTCATCTCATCTGTTCTCATTTATCCAACACTTGTGTCCCACATCTTCTCCAACTCCCCAGTACTTTCAGTTTTTGATTTAAACGACGCCTTCTTTATTATCTTCTTACACATCACCTTAAGGCCCATCTTTGCCTTCACCTAGGAGAGACCCAGATACTCTTCAGGCTCAGCAAATAAATCTGACAGTATTGCCTCAAGGCTTTAGAGACCGCCCACATTATTTTGACCAAACCCTATGAAAAACTTGACCAATCTCAGCCTATCCCCTAGTTTTCTTCTTCAATATTACCTCCTTCTCTTCAGCTTTTCACCAGGGCCAAATATAAAACAGCCTGCTCATTAGTTGTTCAAAGGGTCTATATCGTCGGAATTCTTCCCTAAGTGTATCATTTTTAGTCAATTATTTATATGTTTATAGTTTAGACTTAACTTCCCAAAACTAGCAAAATCTGTCATACTGTTACATATATGACACATATTCTTTGTAATAAATATGTAAAGATACAAAATGTCTACTTCAATTTAATTATTCTTCAGTTTGTTTTCATTTCATTCTCCCCTCCAGCATTATAGTGTTAAATCAATCTTTCTAAAACATTGCTTTGATTTTTGTTATTACCTGATTTTAAAAAGGTAATGATTTTCTACTACCTGAACTTTTCTTTCTTCAAATCTACAGCTTTTCCTCAGCTTTGTCCTTGCTGTGGTTTGAATGTGTCTTCTCCAATATGACAGTATTAAGAGGCGAGGCCTTTCTAATTTGATTTGGAAATAGAAGGACAAATAGTGAACTGTGGGGAGCCGGCGCGAAGGCGCCGCCCACTTCCTTGCAGTTTTGAGGTAACTCCCTA
>NW_012267446.1:450611-453447 GCF_000151885.1 Dipodomys ordii
CTGGTCATCACTGGGGAAGGCGCCCCTCAGGCGAAGACCAGTGCAAGGTCCTCTCATTAATGTTTTAGACAGAGGCCCAACCTCTACTCTTACCTGTTGCCAAAAGTGAACAAATGCATCACTTGTGGAAAAAAGAACTATACAACTTGTGTGTGGGAAAAGAGGGACAAACTGGGAAAGAGTGAGGAAAGAGGTGACATTGTCCAAAAAGAAATGTATTCTTTACCTGACTTATGTAACTGTAACCCCCCTGAATATCTCCTTTATAATAAATATAAACATTTTTAAGTTGACAAAAAGTAATAAATATTTTTTAAGAATTAGTAAAAAAAGTAAATACCAAGCATTCCACTCACCTTCTTAACCCTCTTGCTTCTTGGGGCTACAGAGCTTTGAAAGACTCGGCTCAGTTGTGCCAGATGTTAGTCACACCTAAGAGTCATTATTTCTCATCAAGGATGAGCTATACCTCCCTGCAAAATTCAGGAACTCCTCATTTAGCCCCTGTCTCTGTCCAACTAAGAGCATCTGGCCCTTCTTTAACTTCTTTCACCTCTGGATTCTCATTTTTTTTCCCTTATAGACTCCCTTGCACTCTGTCAGCATGATTGCCAGTAGTGTTTCTAGAGCATTTTGAGAATTATCCTCTAGGTTTTTTATTGACTGCTCTGTTGCCAATTCCAAGTGGGATAGAACAAGCCATAAAAACACAAGATAAATGGCAAGTGAAGGAGCCTCAAATTCAAATAAGCAGGCAACAGATTCTGATTTCTTCAAGGAGCCTTCTGAATGGTTGAATTGTTCCTTCTCTTGTACTATTTAAAGAACATGGCCACATATTGAGTCTGAGCATGATCTAATGTATTTTTCCCCTCTTTTGGGATCCTTTTCTATTTATCGATTAATATTGAGGATCCTTAGAGACTGAGGTGACTAGGCTCAGCTCAGGCCATCATGCACAACTTTCAGTGAGGAATAATGACCAATAATCAAACTATTCATCCAGTGGTTCATCTTAAGTCACCTTGATGCCCTGGCCCTTTTTTCCAGAAAAAAGTACTCATAGAGATTCCCATGGGAAACTGGTGCTGCTGAATACCCTGATCTAAAAATCTGAAAGGGGAGGAGGAGGAGGAAGAGGAGGAGGAGGAGGAGGAGGAGGAGAAGGGGGGGTACAGAGGGGGAGATGGAGAGAGGGAGAGATATTTCCTAGGAAAATACACTCAGTAATATTGCAGAACAGCAAATATTTGAACAGAAATACACAGCTAGCTCAGAAAATATACTCAAGTAACTGTAATCAAAGCATCAAACTTTCACCAAAATGAATGTTCATATATCAGTGAACTAACTGAGCAATATAGTGATACTCAAGCACTGTTATGGCCTGCATATATGGAAAGGAAGAATCACAGTAGATTTGTCATCAAAAGGATGATTAATAGCATAAAAGGCAGATTACATTTGGGGAAGCAAAAGATATCCAGGAGGAAATACAAATTTAGACAGTCTAGTTGGAATCTTGCTCTAACTCTAACATAACCAGCAAAATGAATGTGTTAAAATGGTTTTTGACTGCCGAAATTGTATAGATTTGTCTCAGAACCTCCAAGCATTCTATAGAAAATTTATGTTCATTCTAAGATTTATTTCTTTCAGGTGGTCTTTACCTAAACCTGTGCAGGGAATTTCTCTCAGGTCTTATCAAGAGGATGTAACAGTTGGGGACAAAGATACAGCTCAGGAGGCCTCCACTGGAGGCCAAGATGGAGAAGACCTCCACGGCCACCATGATCTTCCCCTTGGTACAGTGGTAGACAAACAGGAAGGTGAGCAACACACTGCAGAACACCAGCATGCTGAAGGTCAGGAACTTGTCCTCATTGAAGGTGTCAGGCAGGTTCCTGACCAGAAAAGCCATGAAGCTGGCCAGGGCCAGGGCACCCAGGTATCCCAGGACACAGTAGAAAGCAGTGAGGGAGCCCATGTTGCACAGAATGATGACATGGCCATGTTCAGAGTTTGCATCTGTGTCCACAAAGGGAGGAGAGATTCCCAGCCAGAGGCCACAGAGGGTCACTTGGATAAGGGAGAAGATGGGGATGATGAGGTTAGGAGCCCTGGACATCAGCCACGGTCTCACGCTTCTCCTTGGAGCAGTAAGTGTGAATGCCAGAACCACATTGATGGTCTTGGCCAGGACCGTGGAGACAGCCACAGTGAAGACCACTGCGAATGTGCTGTGCTGAAGGATGCAGGTGGCTGTGTAGGGACAGTCAAGGAAGAGCAAGGAGCAGAGGAAGTAGCAGGTGAGGGAGATGAGCAGGATGTAGCTGAGGGCCCGGTTATTGGCCTTGACAATAGGGGTGTCTTGGTGCTTGATAAACACCCCAAGAACAGCAGCTGTTAGTACAGAGCAGCAGAGAGCCGTGCAGACCAGAGCCATGCCCAAAGGGTCTTCATAAGCAAGGAAGCTCTCAGTTTTCATCAGGCAGCGGTTTCTCTGGGTGTTGGCAAACTGATGATCTGCACACCTGACATACTGCTTCATGTCTGGTGAGGAGTGAGAATCACTATTATTCTGGGTTCCGTATTTCTCTTTCCTCACATCCTCCTCTACTCAAGCAGCTCCTTTTCCCTGATTCACCAGTTGATCTGTATTGCTTTCAATACCAACTAATATAACTCTCTCTATCAAAATACGTTCAGGTGAATTCTCTTTCTTTCACACATTTCTTCTTCCCTTCTTCCTTTTCTCTTTTTTCTGTTTATCTCCCTTCCTTCCTTCATTCCCTCCCTTCCTCCCCCTCTCTTTCTCTTCCTTCCTTCCTTCCTT
>NW_012267446.1:453677-468176 GCF_000151885.1 Dipodomys ordii
TCCTTCCTTCCTTTCTTTCTTTCTTTCTTTCTTTCTTTCTTTCTTTCTTTCTTTCTTTCTTTCTTTCTTTCTTTCTTTCTTTCTTTCTTTCTTTCTTTTTCTGTGTGTCTGGGTGTCTGTGTGTCTGTGTGTCTGTCTCCCTCCTTCCTGCCTGTCCTTCTGTCTGTCTGTCTATCTGTCTGTTGGCCTGCCTGCCTGCCTCTCTGTCTGTCTGTCTTTCCTCCAGTGCTTGAACTTCCGCCCTTGGAATTTTTCCAGAGTATTCATGCTCAAAACTACCACTCTATCACTTGAACCACCGCTCAAATTCCAGCTCTTTCGTTGCTTAACTGTGGAAAAGATTTTTATTGAGTTTCCTGCCCATCATCGCATCAAAGCTCAATCCTCAAATCTCAACTGCCTGCGTCGCTTGGATTTCAGGTGTAATATATAATTACCTAGCCCTCGTGCTGCATTCTTGACAGGTCATACCACTCTGGCTCTCTGCTACTCATTTAAGAAATAATGGAAAACATAGAATTAGCCCAAGCACTTCAATTTAAATAGAAGGTTTAATCCAAAACACAAACTTCCTGAGCATTTGATCTATGGGAGGAGGAGTTGGGGGTGATTGGAAGAAAGGGATGGTAGGGAAAAAGCAAAGGAGGAGGCAACAATACTCAATAAGAAATGTACTCATTTCCTTCCTGATGTAAATGTAATCATTCTGTGCAGGATTTTAACAATAAAAAATTTATTAAAAAAGAACAGTGCTCCTCCACTGATATGAGAGGGTCTCAGAAAGATCAGCTTGAGGAGGGAGAATAGACACAAAATGGAGAGGGTGAACTAGTTCTGAATCAATAATATTTGAGTAATAGCTAGTCAACCTAGTGCCAGTGTCAGATATGGAGTGATCATAAAAAAAAAAACCCAAAGCCCCTTGTATTATTAGGTATGCTAAATAGGAAATAACTTTTCTTCTTTTTTATTGTGAAAATACAGTACAGAGAGGTTACAATTACATGGGCAAGATAATGAATACATTTCTTATCAAGCATTGTAGCCTCCGCCTTTGTTTCCCCTTCCGATCCCATCCATCCCCACCCCCACCAACCGTCCTCCCCCCCTCCAAAGTTGTAAAGATCGGTTTCTATATAATGACTTTTATGTCTCATTGTTGCAATGGGTCCACCTGTATCGCTATTTAAATGATTTGTTTTTTCCCTTCCCCTCCACAAATTATACAAACATCAAATACAGTGAAAGCAGGGGTTATACCGTGGGGGAGGGACCCACAAAACAACAAAGAAATAATCTTATAAATGTGTTAGAAACAATTACATGAAAGAAAAAAAACATTTGAGTACATATCTTAGGGTTAATTTCCCTAACATCAACTTATCTGACCTTTTCTGCTTGACTCAGACATATACTTGTTATTGCAAATAAGGGAAACCATGGGACCTATGTTTCTTTGGGCCTGACTAACTTCATTTAATATAATTTTTCCAAGTCTTTTCATTTCCTAATAAATGGGGCAATGTCATTCTTTCTGATGGAGGCAAAGAATAATAGGAAATAACATCTAATTAGGCAAGAGTAGCAATGAGCATTCACAAATGAAAGTCTGATTTGCACATCATTTCAAACATCAACAACTAATCCTTGATATTTTCTGTTTATATACTGTCTTTAAATACAAAAACGTGTGACTGAGGAGAGGGGAACAGGGGTATTGTAATGGAGGGACAGTTGGTTTTTCTTCTAAGGAGAAGTATGGTTAACGGTAGTCATAGAACTTTGGGTGAAGGTGCATGTGTGTTCCTGCCATTTAACTATATATCACTCCACTGGTTTGGATGGACTGAAGATTAAGAAGGAGAGATGGGGAATTTCTCTATAAGTCACAGACTCACCTGTTGCATTAGAAATGTCATTCTCTGAGCAACGAATGCAGTCAAAGCAACAGGTAGCATTTCCCTCCAGAGAGGCCTTCCTGAATCCAAGACCACAGCTCTCAGTGCAGACAGACTGAGGAGTCTGGGAACATTCAGATGAAGGGTAGTGACTATTGATCCTTTTACCTGACATCCCAGACACTCCAATACTTTAGGGGAAAAGATAATCAAAACACATAAGCTTTATATACATACAGCCAATGAATTGATTGAGCCTTCTTACAGTTTCATGTAACATGACCTGAAGAATATATGGGGCCTCGACACCCAACCACTCATGCTATCAGGAATTCATGGAGCCTTGAAGAGGTGGATGTTAATTCTAGGAAATTAGGAAATGGGAGTTAACCCTGCATCCCATTCTTGAATCAGGTGATGATGTGTTTTTCCTCATGAGAAGAAAATCACTCAGGGAAACTTCATATCCACACTCTAAAGCATGGCTAAGTGCTTTGAAGGTGCTGCTCTACACAGGGTTATTCACATCTCTCTCTCTTGACATCCCCACTCCCATTAGGTGGGTGAACTTCACTGGCAGATGCTCCTTTCATTACAACCTGTCTCAACACAGATCCAAAAGCAACAATCTACCCAACGATGGTCTGAAATCTCAAGGCAGAAGCAAAGCAAGCCCTTCTTCCTTCTCATTGATTCTCATCGATTCCATTTGGTCACAGTGTTGGAAAGATGATTCACAGGTGGCATTTAGCCTTTATGATATTCAATATACAAACATAGGACAACATATTGATAATGAAATGCTCCCCTATTCCCTCCATGAATCTGTTAGTAAGAAACTTCCAGAAACAGGAAGAGGTGACATGTACACAGCTGAGCCATAGTTTTATTGAACAAGGTTTAAAAAATTGTAAGCTTATTGCTTATTTATACATAGATCATGACATTATGCTTAGAAACAACCAACTCTGAGGTAGAAATAAGGTTATGGTGACATTGTCTATAATCATTGTACTCATAACCTGGTTTAGGGAATTGTAAGCTCTTTCTACAATTACTTCCTAATAGCAATACATTTTTTTTAAAAGGAGAGAGTAGAAAATGTAGAAATGACCCACCTTGGTAATTCCTATGGGCCACTCTATCAGATTTTCAAACAAAATCAGTTGTTGACCATGTGGCCTAGATGGAGAAATCTTGCCAACTTTCACCCTTTCTTCTAGACCTTCTGGAAAATTCCAAAAGCTCATAATGTCATACTGTGCTTCCAATTTCCTTTCCTCATTCAAAACCACTTGTTCTCCAACAGGATTGGTAAATTGGATCTTCTTCAAAAAGGGATGCAGCTAAAAGGGACACATTATACTATGGTGAAGTGCTTCCAAGAGTTCTCCCAGAACCCAAGAACAATTGATACACACAGATTAGCCTTTATTTCCACCACATGATTCACACATAACACAGGATTCCAATCAACTGTATCAAATGCAGGTTCACAATGGACTAAAGAGTTACCAAGTTCTAATACCTGGGTATCCAGTATGGCATGCAAAAACTCAATTTCAAGGGAATGTAACTCCAGCCACATCCAACCAAATAATGAATTATAATGTGACAGCCACAACCGTTTCTCTAAAGTGCATTCTAATCACTTATTTTATGATTGTGATTAGAGAGTCAGTCTGAAATAAGGTGAATAATGAACTAAGTAGAATAGTAAAATATTTATGACAACTATGAAAGATTACCTTAAGCAAGACTTCGTTCATTGTGATGTGTGTGTGTGTGTGTGTGTGTGTGTGTGTATCCCATGACTCAAACTCAGGGCTTAGGTACTCAAATTGAGGTTGTGTTATTTTCTTTTCAAAGGAGGCATTCTATCCATTAAGCCACAGTGCCATTTCTGGCTTTTTGGTAATTAACTGTAGTCACGAGTGAGCCACAGGTGTGAGCCACTTTTGTCCAGACAATATTAGGTTTTCAATAATTAGTCACCTTGATCTGTTATTTTAAAATATTACAAAAACAATTTGGATATATTGAAAAGGGGACCGCTCTTTCCACACATAGTGAGGATGGGGACAGAAGACACAGCACTTCCTTTTCAGGGATGCAGAATTCTTCAAGAACATTGTCTTCACAGCTCTACATTCACTCATGTAGAGCATGACAGGCCCAATGTTTCTTGTATTTTTCAAAATGGAGCCAGATGGTCTAGTTCCATCTGCTATGAAAGCTTCTATAGAAAGTCTATATGCCTAGAGTAGGGCACCCAAAAGAAAAACCATTACCTGTGAATAGAGAAATGCCCTTCGTTGACCATTGTGCACTGGTGGCTCTTCCATGTGACGAAGAAACATCTGGTGGAGGGCGTAGGCCAAGGCATACACAGCATTATAGATGTTGTAACCATCTTCTGACATGGTCATGTCAAAAATGTGCCTCAGCAACCAATGGAGTGTGGCATTGTATGAACAGTTCCCCAAGTCTCTGCAGTAAGACTAAATCAGTAGGCTATAAACAGACTGAATCCATGACCTAGGAAAGGAATTATTTCCTAAGTTATTTGACAAGGTACCTTTCAGAATAAAATTGGTGAAGAGAGAAGTGTTTCTATGATGATGAAAGAAGGTGAGAGATGCATGAAAGGAGTGGATCAGAAAATATCTTTTACCAATGGTGGGATCAGTATAGGGTGAGTTCATGACCCAGGCTTTCCTTGTAATTAAAATGTGCCCAAATTTAACAATCAAGCTTAATAGAAATTTACTGTCCCCATAAATGATAATCACATTGGTTGATGAGTCCATTAGCTGGAAATACTTCGATAGATCATCTGAGTAATCTATAAAGGCATTGTAAGTGATCATGTTCTCAAAGGCAAAACAGATTCTACTCTTGCCCATCTCTTCTCTCAATTCTGAGAGGAACCACATACCATAGTTGTCTTCAGTGATGAACAGTCTCACCAAGGTCCAGCCAAAATGAAGCATCAAAGAGACCATGGCCAGAGCTAGATCTGAGTCTTTGGCTGCCATCTGATAGACAGTCCCAAACTTTCCATGGTCACTGATGAGAGGATCAAAAGTTCCAAAAGTGAACTACAGGGAAAAATGAACACAACACCAGGAAGAGGATGGTAACAGGCAAGTCTCAGTCCTGATGTAAGCTAAACAACAACTGGCAAGGTTGGGAGCAAGAGTTTGCTTATCCCATTTGCAAAGTCATCTCCCATGTTCCAAGCACTTTGTAGACATGGATGGATAAGGCTCAGAGCTTTGGGTCATCCTTTCCTCTCTTAAAACCTCTCCTTTTATTTAGAGCAAAGAAAATGAGTATGTTCCATCCACTTATGGAGTCTTTTCCCTGTGAGATTATGCATTTGGAAGGGTTTGTGATAATACCTCTTCAGCCTGTCCAGGACAGAGTCCATGTGGACATAGATTCACATCTGCCCACCTCCTCCAGCCTCACCTGTGGTAGTTTGTAGAGGTCCAGCAGTGTCCCTATTGGAACAGATATGCTTGATGTTCCTGTGAGTACTGCTAAAGCTTTGCTGTCTCTTCTGCAGGTGTAATTTGGACTGTTTTTATTTTTCCCAGTCAGCCAGATGAGAGTATCCTCTAACAGATCAGTACCTGAGTAATGTGCACTATAGATCTCAAACCCCAGAGTCATGTTGGGAAGCAGATGGGGATTCTTGTTGATCTCCTCCACAGCCATCAGCAGGGTGAGAAGCAATTGGTATTTTTTTAAGTTGATCCTGCACAAAGGTCACAAGTTTTGGGTAGGTATATGCTTATCACAAATGTTTAACTGCAAATCTCATGACTTTTTTTAATCAAATGCTTATCTCTACCCACAGTGGTTTGTGTTGATCCTATCTTCCAACAGGATGACATTCTAATTTGGTGTCTTAGAATTGAGATTGCTCCTAAACAGGACTTTATCAGCATACATGAGGTGACTGCTTTTCTGAGATTGTAGGGAGGAGGGGGGGGGATGAGCAAGGTGGCTTTTCCTCTCTTGTACATATGGCTATGTGAATAACGCTGCTGTCTGTTGGAACAGAGGGGCATGCCCAGCTCACATCCCAAGTCATTAAATATCTTGAATTAGCTGTACACATATGAAAAACTGTTAAGAAATACAATTCAAATTGGGAGCTGATTGTCCACCTGAGTTCAACCAATATGAGCAGAGAGGCAGTGCCTGCTGTCTCAGGAGTAAATAGCAAACAGGCTGCCTTGTCTCTGTGCTCTCTTGCCAGACTTTCCCGATGGTGCACCCTTCTGCAAAGTAGTGAATCCTACCTTGTAAGGAAATTAAAGAAAACAAAGAAATTCAATTCATGTCATGTGGTAGAGGCACACTAAGCTGACTTAGAGAATGCCATCATTCAAGGGGATTCCCTAGAAGCAGTGCAAGATGGCAAATGAGGAAGAAAACCTGAAGATTGCCTCACCCAACAAAGTGGAACAAAACAACAGAAAAAGATGTGTGAGAAAAGGATGAAAAAAGCCATCTCTATGTTCCTCCCAGTCAACAGCATTAGTAGCTCATTATGGACAGAAACTCTCTAACATTGCCGGGAGGGAGAGAATTAAAGTTAAATCTCAGCACCATCCCCATATCCTGGGACCAGTGCTGGGGAAGTGGTTATAGTCTCTACTCTTGTGTCTAGACATTTAGGTTGTGCCTCTGGAACTGGTTTAGGACAGAGAAGGAAGACACTGCCACGATCTGCCTCCTCCAATCTTGTGAACGACAGAAGATGTGGGGCATGACCTCCTAGTGAGCAGGGCATAAGAATGGGTCAGAGTTTTTTCTTAGAACCCTGTGTCAGGGATGTCATGATTGGACTAATAATCCAGAATAAACTAGAGGCGCTGTTTGATGACAGCACCAAAGCATCCACTGGAATCTTTCAGGAGTTGTTGGAAGGTCCCTGAGGCAGAACCAAATGCCATTCCATCAGTTTCCACCATGGTTGAAATAGGCTGACGCCTGTCTTCCTGCATAGCCTTGTGAAGCAACTGTTGCTATATGACTCTGTTGACATCTGGCTCAGTCCCAGTCTTGTTGCACAGTGAAGAATCTCAAGGACCATTGCCCTGGAAGGACAATGCTCAATGTGGAATCAGGCAGAAACTTGGGTTGCTCTAGGAAGCTAATGTGCACTGGTCTATAGCAGCACAAGCTGGAGTGTGGGACACTTGACCATTTGGGCTTTCTGGATGGGAGATTGATCCTGAGTGTATGGCTGTGTTCACCAAGATGACCCTGCGGCTTCCATTGTTTTTTTGTTTTTTATTGTCAGTTTTAGCACTTGAACTCTAGGCTAGGGATCTATCCCTGAATTCTTCATTTCAAGGCTAGTGCTCTACCACTTGAGCCACAGTACCACTTCTGGTTTTCTGATCTTTATTTGGAGATAAAAGTCTCACAGATTTTCCTGCCTGGGCTGGCTTTGATCCCTGGTACTCAGATCTCAGCTTCCTATGTAGCTAGGTTTACAGGCATCAGCAACCCGTGCTCAGCGTGTGTCTTCCTGTACAAAACTTAACAAGTTGCTGTGACAGAGCATGGTTCTTCATCCCACTTCCCATGGATTGGACAAGAAAGTAAGATGGTGATAGTGTACCATAGCTTAGTGTGGGACATGTGATAGCACTAGAACATTGCCATGATCCCATAGCCAGAGCAGCCTCTGGCAGAGCTGTATAATCATCTCAGTACTTGAGAAAATAATCTACCACCAGAGAGTCTGAATTCTATTCTAGCTATTACTAATTGTGTATGTTTGTGGGCATCTTGGCACATGAAAGCACCTCTAGCACATTCAACGTGAATCGATCTTAGTGCTCAACTAGCACTGTATTGGTCTTGATTGCAATGGACTGAGCATGCTGTACTCAGGCAGGATAGACTAAGGAAAATAAGGCCTGGTTAATGCATGCCAGGAATTCAAAAACTCAAGCTTGTCCACTTACTTCCCTTAATATTAAGGGAACGAAGTCATTTAGGGGAAAATGGAGTAGAATAAATTAGTAAAAACTGAGGTATGGAAAGCTCACAGCAAATAGAGAGCCATTCATCCATTTACATATCTTAAGATTAAGGGACCAAAGTCACTGAGCACAAAAAGAAACTGGAACAATTACAGAAAAAATAAGAGTCCTAGAGAAGGCAACTCAGAAACATGTGATTTAGAAACACAGGACTAATATTTTTACTTCAAAGAGAGGTAACAGGTTGCATTGTTTCCTGAGAGATGCATTTCTCATCATTTGAATTAGCAGTTGTCTTGTAGGGTATATGCCTTCCCTCCAAGATGATCCCCCCAAACTTAAGCAACATCCTACCCCAAATATAGACAACAGCACACCTTCCTTCCATCAAGGATAATCATCTGTAAAGAATGGCCCAAACATACAGAAACTCAGAAAGTGTAACACCAGGAGTGATTAGAGCAAAGGTGAGACACCTGTGTTTGTGTAACTTTGAGGATAGAATCTTGCCTTTACCATCTGAATACCCACTGGCAGCTCAAGAGCTGTGTGTCTCTCCTCAGTTAGAGTGAATCATTGCCTTTCTGGTTCCTGTTTGTTTACCTGATTGTTTGCTTGCTTCCTTACTCAGGCAAGCTCTGCCGCATTTTCTTACTGTTCTTACTTGTCTAGAATTTCCTCTTCTGCAGTCAAAGTCAAGGATTACAAGTGAAGAGTCCCTACTTTTAGAGGAAAACGTCATTTACCTTCATCTGTTTTGGTGACCCTGCTGGTTGGTATTCTAGGTGCAATGGAGTTCTGATGGCCACAGCTGTGACTAAGGCCTGTTCCAGCACACAGATCTTGCCACTGCTAGGCAGAATCCACTCACAAGGCCATTCCCTGTGGATGAGGCACATGGGGCCCCTGTGCACCCAGGAGGAATCATGTTTGGACCCACAACGCATTAGGGTTCTCTTGAGGTTTTTAGAACCACAGAGTATTTGTCACCAGAATTGTGTTTGGTTTTCTCTGGTACTGAAGTGGTTTATCACCTTATAGCTGACTTCTCACAAGGCCTGGCTCTCTCTAGTGGTGCCATTGCGGAAGTCACTACAGGCTCAGGAACACTGAAGCCTGCCTGGAAATTCTGGAAAGACAGGCCAGGCAGATTAGTATAATTCGGAGCCATTTCAAAGGCCAGATGTTATAACATATCAATATGAATCAAGACTGTTCCAGAACAATTCGTTCTCCTAGAATTCATTGTAATCATTTTGGGAAAATTCTCATAGAATCTCAACTCTCATGGATGTATGCTGATGTCCTTGTGTACAATATAACTCTGAGGCTTGACAAATAGAATGTCAGTAATATTAAATATGAATTGGGAACTGGTGGATAAGGCCTGTAATTATAACTACTAAGGAGACTGAGATCGAAGAAGTATGTTTTGTAGTCACTTTGCCAGGAATGTCTGTGACAGTCTTATGTGGAAGCAACCCCACAGAAACTGGTAGCAGAGCTGTGGGTCAAGTGGTAGAGTTCCAGCCATGAGAGAAAAAGTGCTAAGGGATACCCATCAGGACTTGAGATGATGCCTGAGTACCAGAGTATGTGTGAACATACACACACACACACACACACACACACACACACACACACAAACACAACTCAATTAGAGAATGGACATACAAGAGGATAGTTTTGACATCTCTCACCTCCCATGGGGGTACGTTTTTAATGCTGGGTTTACACATGAGCCCCTTCTTTCTCACTCACTTCCTCACCACATTAATTTGGCTTCAATATCTCTCACAAATCTCTCATGGAATAAAGTATTCCTCTCCTGAACAAACCACATAAAGGGCATTTCCACACAACTTGTCTGAGAAGATCCATCCATGACTTCCCTAGTTTACAGAGAATTTTGAAGATCTGAAAGTAGTGAGCTCACCTGGGTCAAGTGTGTGAATGAAAGAGTGTATAAAATATGTGAAAAAGCCAGGCACCTTTGCTCACTCCTGTCATTCTAGTTACTCAGGAGGCTGAGATCTGAGGATCAGGGTTCAGAGCCAGCCAGGGCAGAAGAGTTCATGAGACTCTTATCTCCAATAAGCCACCAGAAAATTGGAAGTGGAACTGTGGCACAAGCAGTAGAGCCTTGTCTTAAGCTGAATAGCACAGGGACAGCATGCACACCCAGAGATCAAGCCCCATTACTGACAATATATATGAAAAAACATTCAAATCTAGTTTAGGCAATTTTGAGCACTGAAAAATAAATAAGCCTGGAAAGATGTTGGAGAACAAGGAAGGGAAGCAGAGCTTCTGGGAATGACATAGGAAACAGGCCAAGACACGGACATCAGGGCAGACGTTTACATACATTAGTTAAGGGGAAAAATGAAACGTGTCTTGGATATCTTATTACTGATCTGACCAGCAGCTCCCCATTCCCAGACCTTTGCTGACATGAAATAGCTCCAGAAGCAGAAACTGTATGTCTATCCTAAGAAATGTTACCATAAAGGAGGTCCAAACAGTGGTCCTGTTTTGAAAAGTATAAAGAACAAAATGGATTGAAGATTCCCTGGCCTTTGTACTATGGATGGGGACATTGCACTCTAGTGTCTTTGTATGGACTCTTGGTCACCCCATTGACCCTGAGTAACAGTGATGAGTGGAGGAGTCACAGTGATGGTGGGGTGGTCGGGACATCTCTAGGAGAAGGGAGTGGAATGAAAAACAGACAGAAAACTCTGTACCATTGGATAAAAGAAAAATATTCATCAGGAAAATCTGAAATGAAGTAGAGCTGTTGTAGTGAGGGCAATGTAGAAGATGCAGAGCACATCAGTGATTGTGTCCAAACTTCCCCCACCTCTTACTGTAACCAAAAGTGAAAATTCAAATTTAAGGAAACCCAGGACATCACTGAAGGTTCTGTTGCTGCAGGGTAGGGTCATTCAAGTTTTGAATGAACAATTCCTAAGTATAGAGGGGGTAAAATCCACCAATGACCACATCTCCCCTGCTATGTGCCACAGATTTCTCTGTGCAAATGCGTCTGGCATGTTTAGAGGAACTGACCAGGTGTGGATGCTGGAGGAGAAGCAGTGTCAGAGCCACAGGGAACATTGCTGCTGCTTTGACCTAGAGCTGCGTTTCTGGATGCAGACTGTGATTTCTGTGTCAGGCATGTGTCTAAATGGATCTTCAGTTTTTGCGGCTTCTTGTTACCTGGATCTCCTCCACTTTCCTAGAGGAATACAGAGCCCATTCTTCCCTCTGGCTCTGCATCTGGGATCCAGCTTCAAGGTCAAAACAGAAGTTAGGAAATATGTGTATAATCTTCCTCTCCACTGCCTCAGGACCGTGATTCCATCCAAGTCTGTAGGTAATGAAAATCCAGGGATGGATTCCTTTCTTGTTGAGTTGTTCACAAATTTGTGTGAAAGCAAAAAGATGAACAGAAAAAAGCACACAAAATCAAGGGTCACTAGGGATCATGGGAATGGATGACACCAGAAGATGCCATGTGAAGGTCAAATGGTCATAGAGTGCCATGGCCAGAAAAGGCCCAAACAGAGTTATTGGAGCTTAATCAAAGATAAGGATGAGCAGCGTCACAATCCAGAGCCAAGTGGGCCACAGAAGTTTGCTTAAATGAATCATTCAGGTTTCCACACCAACTGCACATGCATAGGTATCCAGAAGTGGTCAATACATTTATTTACTGCTGCAGGTGTTACCAACAGTCTCCCTGAATTCAATCATTACAGATCAATACTTCAAGGTCAATGCACATATTCAATTGGATATTTGCACTCTGAACCTTGAACTTCTTCAGTGCTTGCATGTAGTTGACTATCAGACTGCACCTATCAATATATTGTGCCAGTCCACTATTAGACAGAGATATTCTATGATCTATGACTTTCTTTTCTTTTTTTGGGGGGGTCGAGTCATGGGGCTTGAACTCTGGGCCTGGGCACTGTCCCTGAGCTCTTCAGCTCAAGGCTAGTGCTCTACCACTTGAGCCCAGTGCCACTTCCGGCTTGTTTTTGCTTATTTGGTGCTGAGGAATTGAACCCAGGGCCTCAGGCATGCAAGGCAAGCACTCTACCACTGAGCCACCTTCCCAGCCCCCGATCTATGACTTTCTGGTAACATAGAAGACTTCCCCACGGAGTATGATGGTAGCTGTTTGTGTATGGATGGGTCTTGCTCTGTTGTGTTCCCATCATGTCCTGAGTGCTCTGGGAATTCTTGTTCCCACTTGTACAACTGTGTGGTGCCAGCTCTGTCCATGTTTCCCTACCTGTCTTCTCTATTAGTTCCTCATACTAGAAGTGAAACCAAGGTCACAGCATAGGGTCCTGCACTGCACAGAGTTCACCATGGTGGCTGGTTCTGTGAACTGGCTGCATATATTTTTGAGGAAGGGCTTAGCAAATGTAAGTTGGAAAAGTAAGAATGCAAATGCTATTTGATGTTGGTAGCCAGCAAGACCTTGCAAGAATATCAATGCTGGGACCTAGCCTGACTTTGGTTCTGAGGTAGAAATCTTTGTTGCTTCTATACCCAGGATTATAGGTAAGAGCCACCTGTTCCTGGGTAAGAGAAAAAAAATTATTCTGTTCTCCTCATCTATTATTCTATTTCTGTTAAGTCTGCCCAAGAGAACACCCCCTCCTCACCTCCTGAAGCTAGTAGTCACCTGTCAATCACCTGACTGTGAGTCAGCAAAGGACTGCACACTCTGAGGTCATTTCCACATCCACTGTGGTCCTGGCTCAGCACAAGTCCCCTTCTTTCTCTTTCTCTTTTCTCATTTTCCTTTTCCTCTTTTTCCTTTTCTTCTGTTTTCTCCATGTGCTTCCACATGCTTGAACCATGTATCAGGTTTCCTTGCTGGTGAAGCTAACATTTTCTACTTCATTGTCATTGATATCTACTGTAGTACTCTCAGCCTTCTCCCTACATTTCAAAAATGAGATAAAACTTGGGGATCTGTGTTGGGTGTTAATGTATCTCTCTATCTGTCTGTCTGTCTGTCTGTCTGTATTGTAAATGTGTTGTACAGTGGAGTTACCATTATGTAAGTCAGGTAATGAGTACATTTCTGTTTTTAGGTTGTTACCCAGATTTTCCCTCCCTTCCCCAACCACATGTTGTATGCTTCATTTTTCACACTGTGTCCAGTCTATACCACTGCTGCATTTGTCAGGGTGATTTACTGAGCATGATGCTCTCCACTTCCTCCTGTATTCCTGAATCAAACATAATTGCATACTCAAGACTCCATTGTGTCTGTATGGCTCAATTCACTTTTTCCATTCATGTGTTGTTTGGAATGGAGCCTGGTTCTGCAATTCAGCTTCTAAGTAGTGTCATGATAAATACTCATCATATGTAAACATACACATAAAAACAACAATTTTAATGTGTATGTAATGTGCATGTAATATTATATCTTTTGTCATATTAGGATACCAATGGTGCTATAGCATTACTTTTGGCCACATCCCCACTAGCATCTGTTATTATTATTTTTGTTTGTTTATATTTTATCTCATTATTAATTTTTTTATTTTAATACTTTTTATTTACTGTGAAAATGCCATACAGAGGGGTTACAATTACATGGGCAAGATAGTGAGCACATTCCTTCCTTCCTTCTTTCCTTCCTTCCTTCCGTTCTTTTTTTCTTTCTTTCTTTCTTCCTTTCTTTCTTTCTTCCTTTTTATATTTATTATTGGGAAAATATCATACAGTGGGGTTACAGTTACTTGGGCAAGATAGTGAGTCCATTTCTTATCAAGCATTGTTTCTTCCTCCTGTTTCCCCTTCCCATCCCTTCCCCTGTCCACCAACCCCCTTGCCAAAATTTTAAAGTTCATTTTTCAAAATAATGTCTTGTACATCTCATTGTTGCAATGGGTACACCGGTAACCCTATTTAAGCAATTTTTCCCTTCCCCTCCACAAATTATAATACCAACAACAAATACAGTGAAAGCAGGTGTTATACCATGGGGCAGGTACATACAAAGCAACAAAGAAATCATCTCATAATTATGTTAGAAACAAACACATGAAAGAAAAAAATTTGAATACTTATCTTGGGCTTCACTTCCCTAACATTAATTTATATGATCTTTTCTGCTTGACTCAGTCATATACTAGTTATTGCAAATAAGGGAAACCATGGGACCTTGTTTCTTAGGGCCTGGCTTACTTCACTTAATATAATTTTTTCCAAGTCTTTCCATTTCCTAACAAATAGGGCAATGCCATTCTCTGATGGAGGCACAGAATTCCATTGTGTATATATACCACATTTTCTTGATCCAGTCATTGACTGAGGGGCATCTGGGTTGGTTCCATATCTTAGCTATGGAAAATAATTCTGCAATAAACATAGCTGTGCTGGTAGCTTCAGTACGGTCTTGTTTGTGATCATTTGGGTAAATGCCCAAAAGTGGGATTGCTGGATCATAGGGGTGTTCTTTGTGGAGTCTTTTGAGGAACTTCCATACTGCTTTCCAAAGTGGTTGAACAAGTTTACACTCCCACCAACAATGCAGTAAGGTTCCCTTCTGTCCA
>NW_012267446.1:478846-480009 GCF_000151885.1 Dipodomys ordii
TAAATGGAGCAGGTCCCCGCTCCCAAGCGCATGGACTCCCGGCAGGTGACACCCTCAAGTCTACACTAATTTGAGATAACGGTGCTAATGACTTGAGATCACATTTCTTAGCCTACAGTGAGCTAGAGCCAACAAAGAAGGAGTTGTTCTGCTCTTCTTGGTTTTTTTTTTTTTATGGTGCTGGTGATCCATCAGTGCCAGGGCCTTGCCAGGGCCTTGCACTTACTAGGCAAATGCTCTACCACTGAAATACATCCCAAGTACTCCGCTTTAAAGAAAAAAGCCAGACATCCTTTAAGAAATGATGGACTAGGTGCAGTGGTCCATGCCAGTAATCATTGCCCCCTAGGAGGCTGAGATCTGAGGATCACAGTTCAAAGCCAGCCCTGCGTAAAGTCTGTAAGACTCTTATCTCCAGTTAACTGCCAAAAAAAGCCAGAAATGGAGATGTGGTTCAAATGGTAGAGCACCAGCCTTGATTTAAAAAAGAGACAGTGCCCAGGCCCTGAGTTCAAGCCCTAGTACTGTTTCAAAAAAAATGGAGTTGATTTGGCAGAATTTAAAGCTAACAAGCTATCTAAACAGTGTAGGAAAAGATAATTATTTCTAAGAAACATACAGAACATGTACTTCCACATGAAAAACATTCAGAAGTTAGTATTACTGCGCTCCTGTTATTTTGCAGACTTGTTTTCTTCTGGAGTCTGGAGAAAATGAAAACTTGGTTTCATGTGGTTTTACTGAATTTAATCAAAAGTTGTTTGTATATTGTGTCAGAATTGTGCTGACTTGCAGCGATTCTACCACACAAGGTTTCACACATTTTACATGGATTTTTCTTAAGTAGTTTATTCCTAATCATAATGCATGTGAGCCCTGTTAATTATAGAAAAAGAAAAAAAAAACACAAGTATAACACGAACATTTTTCTCCTTTTTTTTCCCTCCTAGGTAATTTAGCTCAAGCAGAAGCTGTTGGAAGAGAGGCCCTGGAATTAATACCTAACGATCATGCTCTTATGTTCTCCTTGGCAAACGTGCTGGGGAAATCCCAGAAATACAAGGTGCGTGGACTCCAGGCTGACGGGAGCCATCAGCGTTCCTTCTGCCCAGTTGAATTCAGAATTGGGCCAGAATCAGGGCAACAGTGCTAAGGCACTGGCC
>NW_012267446.1:480790-484557 GCF_000151885.1 Dipodomys ordii
GAGTCTTTTGAGGAACTTCCATACTGCTTTCCAAAGTGGTTGAACAAGTTTACACTCCCACCAACAATGCAGTAAGGTTCCCTTCTGTCCACATCACCTCCAGAATCTGTTGTTATTAGAGTTCTTGATGATAGCCATTCTAACTCAGGTGAGGTGGTATCTCAATGTGGTTTTGATTTGCATTTGTTTTATGGCTAGGGAGGTTGTGCATTTCTTCATGTGTCTATTGGCTATCCTTTCCTCTCCAGAGAAGTTTCTCTGTAAGTGTTTAGCCCACTTGTTTATTGGGCAGTTGTTTCTTTGAAGATTTGTTGTTGGGGATTTACTTTTTTCAGTTTCAGGTATATTTTAGATATGAGAACCTTGTCCTTTGTATGGCTAGTGAAGAGCTTCTCTCAATCCATGGGCTTTCTATTGATCTTGCTAGCTATGTCCTTTGCCATGCAGTAGCTCTACAATTTCATGCAATCCCATTTGTCCATCCTTTCTTTGATTGTTGTGTTTCTGGGTCTCTATTAAGAATATTTCAGCCTGTGCCATGTAGACCAACAGTTTCTCTTATTCCATCCTGTAATGTTTTCAGAGTGTCTGCTTTGACTCCGAGGTCTTTGATCCATTTGGAGTTGATTCTGGTGCAGGGTGATATATAAGGATCTAGCTTTAGTTTTCTACAAGTGATTAACCAATTTTGCTAGCACCATTTGCTGAAGAAACTCTTTTTTCCCTTCTCTTTTTAGCTCTCTTATCAAAGATTAAATGGCTATATATCTGTAGGTTCATGTCTGGGTTTTCAATTCTATTCCATTGGTCCTGAGGTCTGTTCTTGTGCCTGTCCCAAACTGTTTTAATTCCTGTGGCTTTGTAGTAGAGTTTGAAATTTGGTATTGATATTCCTACAGCACTGTTCTTTCTGTTAAGGATCGTTTTTGCTATTTGGGGTCTTTTATTGTTCCATATGAATTTTTGGATTGCCTCTTCTATTTCCTTGAAGAATGAGGTTGGAATATTCATAGGTATCCCATTGAATTTGTAGATAGCCTTGGGAAGTATTGCCATTTTCACGATGTTGATCCTTCCAATCCAGGAGCATGAGAGGTCTGCCAAACTATGGATTCATGGGCTAAGAACAGCAAGGAAGAATTTGGCAAACCAGAAATTATTAGGTTTAGGGAGAAATTTAGGGAAAAGTAGGATTAGAGGGATGTGGAGAGGTAAAAGGAGAGTGAATTTAACCAAGTCCTAATCTCAGAAAGGGAAATAGATTGGACAGTATGATAGGAGAGACATTACAAAAAAGTAAAATGGAAAAACAAAAATTTAAATTTAAAAAGTGAAACTTAAAAATTATCTACACTTAAAGATGATATTGAGAGAAGAAAAGGATAGGATTAGAGGAGGGGAGGGATGGAAGAGACATGAAAAACTAAAATAAAAATTATATAAGTATAAAGAGATAATACTTCTATTAAAGAAGTTAAGCGTAAGAGGTTGTGAACTGAGTAATAAATTTCTGGATTCAATGTGTACACAATGGGGGATAAAGTCTAATAATCGATGATGGGTATATAACTGAGGATGAGCAGAACAGCAATTAAGTCACTAAAAAAGGAAGAGACAAAAAGAAAAGAATGACGAAAGAAGAAAAAAGGACTAAAAGGTCAATAGAGATAAAAATGCAAACACACACATATACACCTAAAATAAAATTTATAAGAGGAAAAAAAGATGAATAGAAAACAATTTTTTTATTTTATTTTATTTTTTGTGTACACACTGTACAGAGGGGTTACAATTGCATGGGCATGATAATGCGTACATTTCTTATCAAGCATTTCAGCCTCCTCCTTTGTTTACCCTTCACATCCCTTCCCAGCCTCTCCCCCCAACCCCCACCCAATCCTCCCCACCTCCCCCTCCTGCACCAACATTGTAAAGCTCGTAGAAAACAATTTTTTAAGTTAAAAATTAAAAAACGTACAAAAAAGAGTTCTTTGATTTTTTTTGGGGGGGGGAGGATGGGAAGATCCTGTATCTCCCTTGTGTCCATAACCAGTCTCTTGGTAGAGTCTCTGGTTTGCTTGTGGTGTTTGGTTTTCCTGTGGCTTGATTGGTTTTTTAAGTCAGTTTGCTTAAGCTTGCAGAAAAATGCTCTGCTTTACTCAGAATTTTATGATCCTTCTCTCAGTCTAGTTCAGTGGGAGGAAGTTCTGCTTTGAGTATCACAAAAGAGGGAGATTGCTGTTTCCTCTAGTTTGGAGATGCTGTGATGAGGCTAGGTTCTGGGTAGAGTTGAGGCCTTCAGCAAACAGGAGATTTTCCCTGAAGGGCTAGCTCCAGAGATACTCACAGAGCCCAGCCTGAAGCCATTCTCAGGGTTTACGTTTATTGAATTTCAATTGATTGTCTAGGCTGCTGTAGGGAGGGGAAGCCTCTGGCTCTGTTTACCCAGTGAAGAAAACCCCTCATTCAGGGGCAGGGCTTGCCCTGCCTGGGCTGGGTGAATTTCCCCTGGGTGGAGGTGAGTCTGGCAGGTCAGGTCATGTTCCTGTAACCTGCTAAATGAGTCTTTTGTTTTATTCCAAGGTCTCAGTTGGAGCTAGCTGCTCAGCCGGACCTTTGTCAGTATCAAAGCGGAGATCTCTGTTGGGGATGAGGGATAGCCTTCCCTCCTCTGCTCCCTGAGAAGGAGTGAGGATGTCAAGGTTCTACTCATGCTGGAATGTTGGATCCTGGGTCGTCTCTGGTCTGCAATCTGCAGGATGAAGATATCTGCTCCTTGTCAGATCTTGCTGGTGTTGAATAGAATCCACCCCTGCTGCATCTGACACCTTTGTCCTGGACTCTCTGCGTTGTAGGTATTGTGGCTACTGCTACCGCGCCAGCCACAAAGGATGCTGCCACCACTGATACTGGCAAGTGCTCAGATCTGTGTCCTTGCCTGGATTTTCCCTCTCGGGCCAAACTCTCTGTACTGTAATGGCACATTTGGTGTGATTTTTCTGACCTAGGACTGTTCACTGGAAGACTAAAACTGCTTTCTATGCAAATCAGAGGTAAACCGTCTGTGAGGTGAGGCCAACCTGGAAAGCTTCAAGTTTGTGAAAGACCAGGTTCCTCTCTGACATGATGTGATGATTGAATGTCTTTCCTTCCTTTTTTTTTTTTTCTGTGTTGGTCCTGGGGCTTGAACTCAAAGCCGGGGCTCTGTCCCTGAGCTTTTTTGTTCAAGGCTAGCTTAGGGCTCTACACTTGAGCTACAGCTCCACTTCCATATTTTTGTTTGTTGTTTGGGGGTGCTTTTTTGGGAATAAGAGTCTCGTGGACTTTCTGATCTAGGCTGGCTTTGAACTGTGATCCTCAGATCTTAGCCCCCTGGGTAATTAAGATTATAGGCATGAGCCACCAGCACCCAGCTTTGAATATCTCTGCTCTTAATATCAGTGTTTGTGGGCATAGTTGTCATGATTTTGTGAGTTGTGGAAATAGAATTCTATGAATGAAGGAAACAAGATGACAAAAGAGACACATGTTAATGAATGATGAAGACTGACTTTGCCCAAAGCCATTTAAGTGGGCATAATACTTTGTTTAAAGATTTTAAAGTAAAGTGACTTTTCATGTCTTTTTAAAAAATACAGAACATGTTTTAATTGTGAGTACTATAGGAAGATACCATCTCTGTGATTACTAAATGGGGGACAGAGAGAACAGTTATTTTCTCCTGGCCACCAATGGCAAGATTGTCAGAAGAGGTAAATGGGAAGTGG
>NW_012267446.1:489987-511076 GCF_000151885.1 Dipodomys ordii
TGGACTCCAGGCTGACGGGAGCCATCAGCGTTCCTTCTGCCCAGTTGAATTCAGAATTGGGCCAGAATCAGGGCAACAGTGCTAAGGCACTGGCCAGCGTGCTCTCCAGAGAAGTTGCCCAAAAGATGCATGTGTACTGTCTCACATGAGAAAAGTGTCATTTTCTCATCAAAACTCAGCCTTATTCACATGCAGAGTGAGGAGAGAAGCGGGTGGGGTGGGCACACAGTCTGTGGTGTCTACTCCCAGGGTGCTGTGCCCAGCGGCTCTCCTGCGGGGAGGGGGACTCATTGTGCCATTTGCAGGGTGCTGCTTTGGGCATATAGGAAACTCCCTGCTTTGGGTGATTTGTGGATGGTTCTCACTGCTTCCTCTGAGTTTTTTCTCCTCTTGAGATCATCAGCACAAACCACGGGGTGTGAAATCTGCTCCACCAGGGTTTCCAGTCTGGTGTGGAGTGGGAGGGGCCTAACCCAGTCCCGGCCAGTGTCCTCACACTGCTACACTTGGGAATGACCAAGGAACCTGTTGCATTCCTTCCAAGGAGGGATGGCCCTAGGGCTTGGATCAGATGAGGGGTGCACATTTCTTGCCAGCTCAACTTATTTATTGCCAATTATTTTATAAGAAGCTCTATTTCATGAAATCCAAGATGTACTCATATCATCTACTACTTACTTTAACATGTTGTGGGTATAATAATTGAAGACAATTTTTGCTTCTTAAATCATTTTTATCCAAATGAAACTAATCTGTTTCATCAATTACCTTTCTCAAGGCTTTCATTTACTAACTTCCTTTGGTCATGGGACTTGAACTCGGGCTTGGGTGCTGTCCCTCAGTCTTAAGCTTAAGGACAGTGCTCTACCACTTGAGTCACAGCACCACTTTCAGTTTTCTGGTGGTTAATTAGAGATAAGAGTCCTACGGAGTTTCCTGAATGGGCTGGCTTTGAACCCAGATCCTCAGATCTCAGCCTCCTGTGTAGCTAGGATTACAGGTGTGAATCACTGGCACCTGGATTCCTTACTGAGTTTTTAAAAATTACATATTTAGTTAACTCTTTGAAAACATTTGATCTCAAAATGACATTTTTAAAGATGTAAAGTAGTTATCCTTAGACAAACTGGTTGTAAATGGATATTTCCCTTTGGTTTTAAAGCAGGGAGAACAGGAGAATCACATGTAGACTGAGATTGCATGAAGAGTCCAAACTTAACAAACTTGAGGGATCTCAGACCATTTCTTTTGGTGTTTTCAAAATGCATCTAATTGTATCACTTTACATATCACTCTTGTAACTTTCTTCAGGTAATATTTGAAGGAAAGCAACTTCTAGTTAGAAAAACTTATACATTGGCCTTTTAGTGGGTAAAGAATACAATAATAATAATAAAAAAGAATTGAGCAATAGCTGGGAGCCGGTGGCTCAAACCCATAATCCTAGTTACTTAGGAGGCTGAGATTTGAGGATGGTGGTTCCCAGCCAGCTAGGGCAAAAGCTCCATAAGACTCTTATCTCCAATAAAACACTGAAAACCCCAGGAGTGGTGCTGTGGCTCAAGAAGTAGAGTTCTTGCCTTGAGCTGAAGAACAGAGGGACAGAGCCTAGGTTCAGAGTTCAAGCACTGTGACCGACCAAAAAAAAAAAAAAAAGAATTGAGTAACATAAATTAGATTTTCATTGAATTAAATATCTAACCAAAGCCAGGAAAATTTAAACGTAGGTGATACTCTTATTCTTTGTCCCAAAGGAAACCACAATGGGAAAAATATGTTTGTAGAGTAAATTGCACATTATCTATCTGAAAGATGTCTATAAGAGAATATCTGAACACACACTCTTTAATTGTTTTACCAAAGGAACCCTGGGGGGGAGGGGAAGAAGGCAAATATGAGTTTGGATGGGTTAGTATTGGCAAGAAGTGGCAAAATAGGAGAAGAAAAATAAGAAAACTGTAAAACACAAGCCAATATTCTTACCTTTGGATGTTCTCACAGCCAGTTAGAGAATTCTACCTCCTATCCCCTTGGTTGGTGGAATCTACCAGTATATTGCCAGGAGATTTCCGGATCAAAGTATCCAAGTCTGGTTGGTCCATGAGCTGTTCACCACCTGTTAGAGCAGGAGTGTGGCTTCTGCTTCTGGGAGCTTCCAGATCCACCCCTACCAGGCCAACCATCCTAGGGCTCAAGCCTCACCACGTGCATCAAGCTGTCACCAGACATGGCAAGCAGCATGTCTGAGCTGACCAGCTCCTGCGCAGGGTTTGGCTCCTCTAGGGGAAGATGGGGCTCAGGGTCCTGTTCTGGAAGGGGAAGGATACTCACAGAAAGCCCTGGGGCATGGGGTAGTGAGCATCATAGGAAGGAGAACTGGGCCTTGAGCATGAGGGAATGCATGTGGTTCTGAAATACTGCAGGGCTTTGCCCGTGTCTGGGTGCACGTTAAACAACACCAACATGGGGCAGATCCTGAGCAGCAGACCCAACAAGCATGGATGATATCCATAGCCTATTCCTGCTATTCCAGTCCCTCTCCAGGTTGAGGTGTCTCACCTGCCACACATTGACTTCTTTTCTTTTCCTCCTCAAACAGACTGGGATGATATTCATTTAATGATTGTGTGACTTAATATATTGGCTGTTTGGTCTGTCTGTCTGCCTCTGAGTCTGTCTGTCTGTCTTTCTTCCCCCCTTTTTTCCTCTGAGTTTCTGTTGAGCCTTTGCCATCATTGGCACTGCTCACTGTGGCATCCACAGACCATAGTGAGAAAAGACATCACTTGTTTTTCTTTAAAGGATTTAAATACAGGATTGACGTTTATAGGAGTTGGGTGGCAAAAGAAAAGGGAATTAAAAATTAATTTGTTTTCAATATGCAAAACATCTGTGTGTGTGTGTGTGTGTGTGTGTGTGTGTGTGTGTGTGTGTGTGCATGAGCCCTGGAAGTCAGGGCCCCAAGCTCCCTCTCTTGGCTTTGTAATACACATGTAGCATTTTAGCATTTGACAAATACCTCCTGTCCCATATTTTTACTTTTAAGTTAGAGATGGAGTCTCATAGACTTTTCTGTCCAGGTTAATTTTGAACTGTAATCCTCAGATTCAAGCCTTCTAAGGGAGCCACTGGTATCTGGCTCACAAAAATTATGTGTCTAATATTGAAATTAATAATGAATTCAATAGATTTCCATAAGAATGTGAAAATTTAATACACAATACCCAAGGTTTTAGTCCATATTTTAAGAGTAACACTTTTTCTTTATTGAGATTAAATAATTACATAAATTTCACAGTATTGTGGCATAGTGATACTTAGCTAAAGTCACTAACACATTTTAACCTTCACAATGCATCTTGTCATTGTCTTGATCTACAAAGCTTATGAACTCTACAGACTTTAACAATAAAACTGTACATTTCTTTCCTTTTGCTCAGTATCAGCTATTTCCTCTTTCTCTCTCATTCTCTCCCTCTCATAGTCACTTTTGAGTTGCTTAGTTCACTTTCATCAATGATCAGTGCCTCTGATGTGCCCCTCTGCTGTATTTTTTCACCCATTTCATACAGTTCTTTGCCCTCCTCCTGGCTTCCCTCAGATGTACATGCGTATGCAGCATATATGGGGTCAAGAACATAGAGTGATCTAGAAATCATATGAAAAGTAAGAAGAGGTCCTTTGTTTCTTGTGTCTTGTTTACTTTGTCATATCTCAATGTAAAGCATGTTTATGACATGTAATTTAATCCAATCAAATGGAGATTGAACATCACTGGATCCTAAAATATAAGCAGAAAATGAAGCAGTGGAAGAAAGGACACACTATCTTTTACCAGCATAGCTAACGAGATCTCCAAAAATCAAGTGTGGCTATTTTTATCTTTTCTCTTCTTCTTTCATTTCTGTTTGGAAATCCTTAGAGATTTGGTCCAATAAAATGCACAAGTTGGCTAATTGTGAGCTCTGGGCATTGATTTTCCTAAGGTCATATGGAAGTCGATGATAAGTCCATCCTTTCCCACCTTCACTTGAACATCTCCTGGACAGTTGTGGTCCTCTGGGACAGAGGCTGGCACTGGCCAGCTCGTGGTCTGTCAGTCCTGAGGATGGAGGCTGAGCTTTCCTTATGTTCCAGGCTTGAAGAGATCCTTGGTTCTTTACCCCTTGGTTGTGTCTAAAGACAGACTCAGCTCTACCCAGTAAGTACTGGTGCATTTGATACATGAAGAGTCTTGGAAATACCACCTCTTAATCATGAATACCAAGATAATGGTTTTGGGTAGCCAGATGGTAAGACAGCCCAGTAGAAATTATTTCACCACTTGTGTGAATGCTACAGCTCCCTATGTTTTATGTGTTCTTATAGTTGTGTTTGGTCACCAGAATGGGTAACCAAATTTCTTTTTCTTTCTACCTATAAGTACTGGCGCTATTTCCTGTTAAGGTGTTCCCCAAATTACAATACATATATTATTCTAAACTATTTCTGAGTACTGCAGAGGGACTATCACAATCACATCGAAGGTCTGGACCTCAATTATCAAAACAGCATCAATGGCTGGGTGCTGGTGTCTCACGCCTGTGATCCTAGCTACTGAGGAGGCTGAGATCTGAAGAATTGCAGCTCAAACTCATCCCAGGCAGGGAATTTCATGAAACACTTATCTCCAATTGACCACCAGAAAATCAGAAGTGGTGCTATGGCTCAAGTTGTAAAGCGCTTGCATTGAGCTGAACCACTTGAACCACAGATACACTTCTGGCTTCTTTGGTTCATTGGAGATAAAAGACTCATGATATTTCCTGCCCCAGGCTGCCTTGGAACCCTGATCCTCACATCTCAGCTCTCTGTGGAGCTAAGTTTACAGGCATGAGGCCCTGGTAGTTAGCTAAGTGTAAGCAATTTTAATATAACTTGTAAGTGTTTAGACACATACTGTTACAGCTGTGTTTGCATTGGGCTCTCTTCTTATGGACAAAAGACATGAAATCAGAATAATTCTCATAAGTTGTCCTCTTTGACAAGGTAAACATCCATTTTATTTTGCCGAGAGACCAGGAACAGGACCCTTGTACCTTAGCCTCTTTCCTTAGCTATGGCTTAATGCTTACTTCCTTTACTTTTGGAATATGATGAATGTATAAGGGCAACTACCAATTTGTTATTAACATAAAATGGTAAGTTTACACTTACTAAAAATCAAAAAGTTATTGGATTTGAAGTTTATGTGTTCCTGTTATTCTAGTGGGCTACTGATAAGAGTCTTCATAAAGTTTGATGTAGACATTTGACATGGTAGTCTAACACTCATTAGTTTTGTTAGTTAGACTGTTTTGGTTCCCGTTAAAGCTTTATTATAGCAAAATTCCTCAATGCCCCTGTGTTGAATACATACTTGTCCAAAAATAGCAATCATTAAATGAGCACCTATACAGAACAGTGAGCACTCTCATCTTTGTGTCATTGTAAGTGAGATAATCTGTTTGGCTTCCAGACATTTCTGTCTCTGTACAGATGCTTTTCTGTTTTCCAGCCATGGCCCAGCAGAATTAGAGACAGCACTGTGTGTATCTCTACATGCATGTGTGGGTGACGTCACTCCACTGACCCCCAGCTACAGCATTGAATGACATCAAGATCTCTGGACTCAGAGACATGTGCTTGTTTGTCCATTGGACTCCTCCTGGCTGTACAATGCGGTGGTGGCCTGACAATATACCTACTTCAAGCTCCTCAACATTTCTGATTTCTTAGGGACCCTTCTGAATCATTCTTGTTCTCATAGAATTGTAAAGATCATTGAGAGTTTTGAAGTCTGAGCCTATCTGATGTTTTTGTCCTCTTTTGGGGAGCTTTTTCTCTTATAAATTATTCCATTTCTCCATCCATTAATATTGAAGATTGTTAGGGACTGGGATGACAAGGCTCTGCTTGCCCAATTATGTACTCTGTATCTTTGGATTTCAATGAGAAATAATGACCAAAAAGCAAACTATTGCTGCAGCTGCTCATTTGGACAACTGTAGTTATGTTGGTCCACTTGCATTTCTTCCTTAAAAAATACATTCATAGATTCCTGTAGGAAACTGCCACAGATTAACATCTTGCTCTAAAATTCTTAAAGAAAGAAGAGAGAGAATGAGAAAATTTCCAGTAAAATACACTCAGTAATATAGCAAAATAGAAAAGATGTGAACAGAAATATACAGCTAGGTCAGAGAATGGACTTGAGTTACCATAATGAAGCATGGAAATGTTCAACAACATAACTTTCTATACCAGTAGCTTAGCAATACAGTGATATTCAAGCAGTGATATAGGATAGGTAGGAAGAATAATTGAGACAGGAAAGAGAATGGAAAAAGCACAGTAGATAATGTACTCATTAGGAAGTATGATAATATAAAAGACAGATTACACTGGAGGAAGCATAAAATATCCAAGTTAGAATGCAAACATAGGAGGTCTTGTTGGAAATGTGCTATGACTCTAACATAACCAGAAAAATGAATAAGAGTAACTGCTTTGTTCAAAGAATTCCTCACATTAAACTAAGAGGTGCCTGAAATTGGTATAGATTGTTCTCAGAGCCTCTGATCATTCTAGGCAACAGTTATGTTTATCTTAATGTTTGTTTCTTCTAGAACGTGATCTCTCCCTGAACCTGGAGAAAGAATTTCTCTCAGGTCTTATCAGGATGATGTAGCACTTGGGGGCAAAGATGCAGCCTAGGAGGCCTGCACTGGAGGCCAAAATGGAGAAGACCTCCACGGCCACCATGACCTTCCCCTTGGTGCTGTGGTAGACAGACAGGAAGGCGAGCCACACACTGCAGAACACCAGCATGCTGAAAGTCAGGAATTTGGCATCATTGAAGGTGTCAGGCAGGTTTCTGGCCAGAAAAGCCATAGTGAAGCTGGCCAGGGCCAGAGAGCCAAGATATCCCAGGACACAATAGAAGGCAGTGAGAGAGCCCATGTTGCACAGGATGATGATGTGGCCATGTTCAGATTGTGCATCTGTGTCCACAAAGGGAGGAGAGATTCCAATCCAGAGGCCACAGAGGGTCACCTGGATGAGAGTGCAGAAGGCGATGAGGAAGTTAGGGACCCAGAACAGCAGCCACTGCCTCGTGCTTCTCCCTGGAGCAGTGAGAGTGAAAGCCAGAACCACAGTGATGGTCTTGGCCAGGACCGTGGAGACAGCCACAGTGAAGACCACTGCGAATATGGTATGCTGGAGGATGCAGGAGGCTGTGTGGGGACGGCCAAGGAAGAGCAAGGAGCAGAAGAAGCAGCAGATGAGGGAGATGAGCAGGATGTAGCTGAGGGTCCAGTTATTGGCCTTGACAATGGGGGTGTCTTGGTGCTTGATAAACACCCCAAGAACAGCAGCTGTGAGTGCAGTGCAGCAGAGAGCTGTGCAGGCCAGGGCCAGGCCCAAGGGGTCTTCATAAGCAAGGAAGATCTCAGTTTTCATCAGGCAGAGGTTTCTCTGGGTGTTGGCAAACTGATGATCTGCACACCTAACACACTGCTCCATGTCTGCTGAGGAGTGAGAATCACTATTTGTGTGTGTTCAGTATTTGTGTTTCCTCTCAGGCCCTTCAATCAAGTAGCTAGCCCATTTTCCCTGATTCACCAATGACCTGTATTGAGTTCAATACCAATAACGTAACTCTCTATATCAAAATGCTTTCACATGAAAACTTTCTCACATTTCTTCTTCCTCTCCTCCTTTTCTCTTTTTTATGTTCGTCTCTCTCTTTCCTTCCTTCCTTCCTTCTCTCCCTCCCTCCCTTCCTCCCTCTTTCTCTCCCTCCCTCCCTCCCTAGCTGTTCCTTCCTTCCTTCCATCTGTCTGTCTTTCCTCCAGTGCTTGAACTCTGGCCATGGGACCTTTTCCCACGTATTCATTCTCAAAACTACCACTCTATCACTTGAGCCACAGCTCAAATTCCAACTCTTTTGGTGCTTAATGTTGGGAAATATTCTTACTGAGTTTCCTGCCCACCATTACACCAAAGCTCCATCCTCAAATCTCAACTGCCTGAGTCGCTTGGATTACAGGTGTAATATATAATTACCAGTATTATGTGAAGCATTCTTGACAGGTCATACAACTCTGGTACTCTGCTACTCATTCAAGAAATAATGAGGAACAGAGAATCAGCTCAACCACTTCACTTTGTATAAGAGGGTCTAATCCAAACCTCAACCTACTCCTTACACCAAACACAGACTTCCTGAACATTTGATCTGTGCCAAGAACAATGCTCCTCCACTGACATGATAGGGTCTGGGAAAGATCAGCTGGAGGAGGAAGAAGAGAAATGAAATGGATATGGTAAACTACTTCTGAATCTTTTAAATTTGAAGAATTGCTAGTCAGGCTAGTGCCAGTGTCAGACATGGAGTAATCATAGCAAAGCCCCTTGTATCATTAGTGTATGCATTACTCTCCCTCAGTTGTTTTTTATGTTTTTTATTGTAAAAATACTGTACAGAATAGTTACAGTTATATGAGTAAGGTAATGAGTACATTTCCTATCCAGCATTGCTGCCTCCTCCTTTGTTTTCCCCTACCATCACTTCTTTCTCCACCTCCCCAAGTACTCCCCCCGCCGTGAAAGTTGTAAAGATATTTTTTAATATAGTGTCTTGTACATCTCATGGTTACAATGTGTCAACCTCAATTCCTATTTAAGCAGTTTGTTTTTACCTTCCCCTCCCCAAATTAGATAAATATATATACAAGATGCAGGGCACTGGAATCCACTACAGTGAAAACAGGTGTTAGACCATAGGGAAGGAACATACCAAAGAAATAAAAACAATCACATCGTACATTATAAATAAATTAAAAAAAGAAAAAAAACCACTTGCGTCCCTATCTTGGTGTTCATTTCCCTTAACATCAACTTATATGATCATTTATACATAGCTTTTGACCTTTTCCGCTTGTCCTAGATATATACTAGTTATTGCAAATAAGGGAAACCATGGGTGTTTTATTCTTTAAAGAAAAAAATGTGACTGAGGAGAGGGGAGCAGGTGTATTCTCAAGATGAAGCCTGTAATAGATTAGAAAATACAATCAGATATGTAATAGAGGGACAGTGGGTTGTTTCTTCTTAGGAGAAGTATGGTTAATGGTAACCGTGGAACTCTGTGTGAAGGTGCATGCGTGTTCCTGACATGTTACTGCAGATTACTCCACTGGCTTGCATGGACTGAAGTTTAGGAAAGAGAGATGGGGAATTTCTCTGTACAGACTCACCTGTCATATTAGAAATCTCATTCTTTGGGCAAGGAGTGCAATCAAAGCAACAGGTAGCATTTCCCTCCAGAGAGGCCTTCCTGAATCCAGGACCACAGCTATCAGTGCAGACAGACTGAGGAGTCTGAGAATATTCAGATGAAGGTTAGTGCCCATTTATCCTTTTACTTAACATCTGAGACACTCCAGTGGTTTAGGGGAAAAGATCATCAAAACACATAATCTTTCTATACACACAGCTAATGAATTGAGACTGAACCTTCCTACAGTTTCATCTGACATGAGCTGAAGAACATGTAGGGCCTCGACACTCAGCCCCTCATGCTATCGGGAAGTCATGGAGCCTTGAACTGATGGACATTAATTCTAGGAAATTAGGAAATGGGAGTTAATCCTGCATCCCATTCTTGAATTCAGGTGATGTGAACAGAGGAAATCATTCAGGGAAACTTCAAACCCAGACTCTAAAGCATAGCTAATTGCTTTGGAGGTGCTGCTGTACCCAGGGCCATTCACATCTCTCTTGGCTTTCTAGCTGTCAGGAAGTGGGTGGATTTTACTGGCAGATGCTCTTTTCATTACATCCTGTCTCACCACAGACTCAGAAGCAACAATCTTCCCAACCGTGGTCTGACATCTACAGGCAGAAACAAAGCAACCCTTTCTGCCTTCTAATTTGATTCCCTCAGATATTTGGTCACAATGCTGGAATAATGATTCCCAGGTGTCATTCACCTTTATGATATTCAATATGCAAACATAGCACAACATATTGGTAATGAAATTGTTTCCCTGTGTCCTCCATGAATCTGTTAGCAAGAAAATTCGAGAAACAGAAAATTTAAAATGTACACCACTAAGACAAAGTTTTATTGAACAAGCTTTAAAACAGCATAAGCTTATTGCTCATTTATACATAGATCATGGCATTATGGTTAGAAAAGACCAACCCTGGGGAAGAAATAAGGATGTGGTGACATTGTCTACAAGCATTATAATCATAACCTGACTTAGGGAACTGTAAGCTCTTTCTACAACAACTTCCTAGTAATAATATTTTTTTTAAAAAAAGGAGAGAGCGAAAAATGTAGAATGACCCACCTTGGTAATTCCTATTGGCCACTCTATCAGATTTTCAAACAAAATCAGTTGTTGACCATGTGGCCTAGATGGAGAAAACTCGCCAACTTTCACCTTTTGTCCCAGACCTTCTGGAAAATTCCAAAAGCTCTTAATGTCATACTCTGCCTCCAATTTAGTTTCCTCATTCAAAACCACTTGGTCCCCAACAGGATTGGTAAACTGGATCTTCTTCAAAAAGGGATGCAGCTAAAAGGGACACATTACAGTATGGTGAAGCACTACCCAGAGTTATCACAGAACCTCAGAACAATGGATTACTCTTCATTCCCATCCCCTGATTCACACACACCACAGGAATCCAACCAACTGTATCAAATGCAGGCCCACAGGAGACTAAAGTGCTACCAATTTCTAAAACCTGGGTATCCAGGATGGGAAGCAGGAACTCAATTTCAAGGGAATGTAACTCCAGCCACATCCGACCAAATAATGAATTTTTATATAATTATTATATATATAATTATTATATATATAATATATTATACATTATAGTATTATAAAGTGCATTCCAATCACTTATTTTGTGATTGAGATCAGAGAATCAGTCTGAAATATAGGTAAATAACAAACTAAGTAGAACCATAGAATATTTTTGACAACTATGAAAGATTACCTTATGCAAGACTTAGTTCTGTGTGTGTGTGTGTGTGTGTGTGTGTGTGTGTGTGTGTGTGTGTGTGTGTGTATGCTTCCCTGTGTTTTGCCTTCAGAGCATAGGTACTAAACTTGAGGTGTTTTTTTTTTTTTGGTTCTTTTCAAAGTAATCATTCTATCCATTGAGTCACAGCTCCCCCTCTCGCTACTTGGTGGTTAATTGTAATCAGGAGTGAGCCACAGCTGTGAGCCACTTGTGTCCAAACAATATTAGGTTTTCAGGAATTATTCACCTTTGATCTGTTATTTTAAAAAGGTACAGGGAGAATTTGAATATATCCTATTGAAAAGGGATGGCTTTTTCCACACATAGTGAGGATGGGGAAAGTAGACACAGCACTTCCTTGTCACGGATGAAGGGTTCTTCAAGAACATTGTCTTCAGATATCGATAGTCACTTCATGGAGAGCACAACAGGCCTAGAGTCCCTTGTGTTTTCCAAAGTGGAGCCAGACGACCTGGTTCCATTTGCTATGAAAGCTTCTATAGAAAGTCTGCATGCCTAGAGTAGGTCACCCAAAAGCAAAGTCATTACCTGTGAAGAGAGAAATTCCCTGGGTTGCCCATTGTGCACTTGTGGCTCTTCCATGTAATGAAGAAACACCTGTTGGAGGGCATGGGCCACAGCATACACAGCGTTGTAGATATTGTAACTCTCTTCGGACATGGTCATGTCAAAAATGTGCCTTAGCAACCAATGCAGTGTGGCATTGTATGAACAGTGCCCCAAGTCTCTACAGTCAGACTTAATCAGGACACAATAAACAGACTGAATCCATGACATGGGAAGGGAGTTATTTCTTGAGTTCTTGGAGTAAGTCTCTTTGAGAATAAAATTGGTGAACCCAGAAGTGCTTCTATGATGGTGAGAGAAGATAAGAGGTGCATGGAAAGGGTCAATGAGAAAATGTCTCTTAGAAATAGTCACATCATCATAGGGTGAGTTCAGGACCCAGACTTTGCCTGTAATTAAAATGTGCCTAAATTTAAGAATAAAGCTTAGTAGAAATTTGCTGTCCCCATAAATGACAATCACATTGGTTGATAAATCCATTAGCTGGTGCTGCATCAATAGATCATTTGATAAATCAGAAAGGACACTGTAAGTGATTATGTTCTCAAATGCAAAACAGACTCTACTCTTGTCCATCTCTTCTCTCAATTCTGAGAGGAACCACATACCATAGTTGTCTTCAGTGATGAACAGTCCCACCCAGGTCCAGCTGAAATGAACCATCAAAGAGACCATAGCCAGGGCTAGACCTGAGTCCTTGGCAGCCATCTGATAGACAGTACCAAACGTTCCATGGTCACTCAGGAGAGGATCAAAAGACCCAAAGTTGAACTACAGGGAACAAATGAACACAACATCAGGAAGAAGGTGATCATAGGCAAATCTTAGTCCTGATGTGAACGACACAACAACTGGCAGTGCAGTGATGGGAACAAGCGTTTGCTTATCCGATTTGCAAAGTCATCTCCCATGTTCTGAGCTCTTTGTAGACGTGTACAGATAAGGCTCAGAGCTTTGGGCCATCCTTTCCTCTCAACACCCCTCCTTTTATTTGCAGCAATGAAAACGTGTATGTCCCACCCACTTTTGGAGGCTTCTCCCTGTGAGATTATGCATTTGGAAGGGTTTGTGATACCACCTCCTCTTCAGCCTGTCGAGGATAGTCACTGTAGATATGGCTTCACATCTGCCCACCTCTCCCAGACTCACCTGTGGAAGTTTGTAGATGTCCAGCAGTGTCCCTATTGGGACAAATGTGCTTGGGGTTCCTGTGAGTGCAGCTATAGCTTTGCTGTCTCTTCTGCAGCTGTAATTAGGGCTGTTTTTATTCTTCCCAGACAACCAAGTGAGAGGATCCTCTAACAGATCACTCCCTGAGTAATGTGCACTATAGATCTCAAACCCCAGAGTCATGTTGGATAGCAGATGGGGATTCTTGTTGATGTCCTCCACAGCCAGCAGCAGGGTGAAAAGTAATTGGTATTTCTTTAAGTTGATCCTGCACAGAAATCACAAAATTTGGGTAGATATATGAGTATTACAAATGATTAACTGTGAATCTCAGGATTTTGTTGAATCAAATGCTGATTTCTACACACAGTAGTATGTGTAGATCCAATGGGATCTAATTTGGAGTCTAAGAAAAGTTCTTAGAATTGGGAGAGTTCCTGAACAGGCCTTGATCAGGATACACGAGATGACTATTCTTCTGAGATTTCAGAGAGAGAGAGAGGGTGAGGGGAATGAGTAAGGTGACTTTTCCTCGCTGTCCCGTATGGATATGTGAAAAACATTGCTGAATGTTGGGATATAGGAGCATGACCAGCTCACATCCCAAATCATTAAGTACCTTGAATTAGCTGTGCATATGGAAAAACTCTTAAGAAATAGATTCCAATTGGCAACAGATTGTCCATCTGAGTTCAACCAGTATGAGCAGAGAGGCACTGCCTGCTGTGTTAGGAGTAAATAAGAATGCACTGCTGCCCTGTGTCTGTTCTTGCTTGCCAATGGTATGTCCTTCTGAAAAGAAGTAAATCTTGCCTTGTGATGAAATTAAAGAAAACACAGAAGTACAAAATTCATTTGATGTGGTAGAGGCACACTAAGCTGACTCGGAGAATGTCATCATTCAAGGGGATTCCCCAGAAGCAGAGCAAAATGGCAGCCCAGGAAGCTAGAACATGAAGATTGCCTCACCCAACAAAGAACAGACGAGACTCAGGGAGTATGGACTGGAGGATACTTCTCTAGTAGAACAAACAACAGAAAAGGATGTGTGAGAAAAGGGGGAAGAAGCCATCTCCATGTCCCTCCCCATCACCAGCATTATAGCTCATTATGTACAGAAACCCTCTGACATTGTAGGAAGTGAGAGAATTAAAATTAAATCTCAGCACTATCCCCATACACTGATACCAGTGCTGGGGAAGTGCTTATAGTCTCTAATCTTGGGTTCAGACATTTAGATTGTGCCTCTGGAACTGGTTCAGGACAGAGAAGGAAGACACTGCCACAACCTCCCTCCTCCAATCTTGTGAACGACAGTAGGTATGGGAAACAATCTCCTAGTGAGCATGGCATAAGAGTGGGTCAGGGTTTTTCTTCGAACCCTTTGTCAGGCATGTCATGGTTGGTCCCAAAATACAGAATAAACTAGAGGCACTCTTTGGTCATGACACCCCAGCTTCCATTGGAATCTTTCAGGATGCGTTGGAAGGTCCCTGAGGCAGATCCAAATGCCATTTCCATCAGTTTCCACCATGGGTAGAGTAGGATGACACCTGTCTTCCTGCTTAACCTGGTGAAGCCACTGTTGCTGTGTGACTCTGTTGTCATCTGGTCAGTCCCAGTCTTGTTGCTCAGTGAATCATCTCAGGGACCACTGCCCTAGAAGGACAGTGCTCAAGATGGCATCAGGCAGAAACATAAGTCTCTCTAGGAATGCAGTGTTCATTGGTCTATAGCAGCACAAGCTAGAGTGTGGCTTCAGTGTATCCACATGTCAGTTTGGGCTTTCTGGATGCTAGATAGCCTGAGTGGATGGTGGTATTCACAAAGATGTCCCTGTGGCTTCCTTTTTTTTTGCCAGTGTGGGGCTTGAACTCTGGGCCTGGGTTACGACCCTGAAGTCTTCAGCTTAAGACTAGCTCTCTAACTCTTGAGGCACAGTGCCACTTCAGGGTTTCTTATGTTTTATTGGAGATAAAAGTGTCATAGACTTTCCTGCCTGGGCTGGGTTTGAACCCTGGTCCTCAGATCTCAGGCTCCTAAGTAGCTAGGATTATAGGCGTCAGACACCTGTGCCAGATTTTGGTTTCCTTTACACACCTTACCGAGGTGCTTTGGCACAGCATGTTTCTCCATCCCACTTGTCATGGGTAGGAGAGGGAAGTAAGATGGTGATATTGGCCCACAGGTAGTGTGTGCCAGGTGTTAGTACTAGAACTTTGCCATGACTACATAACTAGGACAAACTATGGCAGAGCTCTATAATCACCTTAGAACCTGGGAAACTCATCTACTACCAGACAGTCTGAATTCTATTCTAGCTATCACTAATTGTGTATGGTGTGGCCATCTTGGCCCATAAGCCCACTTCTACCACATACTACCTGGGTGGATGTTAGTGCTCACTTAGCACTGATTTGGTCTTGATTGCAATGGAGTGAGGATGCTGTACTCAGGCAGGATAGACTATGGAAAATGAGGCGTGGTTAATGCATGCCAGGAATTCAAAAACTCAAGCCTAAAGCTTGTCCATCTACTTCTCTTAATATTAAGGGAATGAAGTTATTTAGGGGAAAATGGAGTAGAAAAGGTTAGTTAAAAATGAGGTATGGGAAGCTTACAGCAAATAGAGAGCTACTCATCCATCTACATATTTTAATAGTAACGGACCAAAGTCATTGAGCACAAAAAGATGCTGGATAAATGAAGGAAAAAAAATGAGTCCTAGAGAAGGCAAGACGGAACCATGTGATTTAGAAACACAGGGCTACTATCTTTACTTCAAAGAGAGACGACAGGTTGCATTGCTTCCTGAGAGATGCATTTCTCATATGAATTAGCAGTTGTCTTGTAGGGTATATACCTTCCTTCCAAGATGCTCCCCCATACTTAAGCAATGTTCTACCCCAAATATTGTCAACAGCACACCTTCCTTCCCTCAAGGATAAACATCTGTAAAGAATGGCCAAAGCATACAGAAACTCAGAAAGTGTAACACTAGGAGTGATTAGAGCAAAGGTGAGAAACCTATGTTTGTGTAACTTTGAAATCAAACCTCCTGCCTTTACCATATGAATACCCCTGACAACCCAAGAGCTGTGTGTCTCTCTTCAGTTAGAGTGTGTCTTTGCCTTTCTGTTTCCTGTTTGTCTACCTGCTTTCTTGTTTGTTTTCTTACTCTGTAAAGCTCTGCCACATTTTCTTACCGTTGAGACTTGTCTAGAATTTCTTCTTCTGTGATCAAAGTCATGGATTCCAAGTGAAGAGTCCCTACTTTTAGAGGAAAACTTCATTAACCTTCATCTGTTTTGGTTACCCTTTGGTTGGTATTCCAGGTGTAATAGAGTTCTGGTGGCCACAGCTGTGACTAAGGCCTGTTCCCGCACACAGATCTTGCCACTGCTAGGCAGAATCCACTCACAAGGCCATTCCCTGTGGATGAGGCATATGGGTCCCCTTTGCACCCAGGAGCAGGCATATTTGGATCCACAACTCATTAGGATTCTCTTGAGGGTTTTAGAACCACAGAGTATTTGTCATCAAAATTGCCTTTGGTTTTCTCTGGTACTGAAATGGTTTATCATATCACCTCACAGCTCACTTCCCTCAAGGCCTGTGCTCTCTCTAGTGGAGCCATTGTGGAAGTCACTATAGACTCAGGAACACTGAAGTCTGCCTGGAATTTCTGGAAAGACAGGCACAAAGCCAGACCAGGCAGACTGGGCTAATTCTGAGACATTTCGAAGGCCAGATTGTATCACATGCCAATATGAATCAAGAATGTTGCAGAAAGATGAGTTCTCCTAGCATTCAATAGAATCATTTTGGGGAAATTCTCATAGAGACAATCTCAACTCTCATGGATGTTTGCTGATGTCCTTGTGTACAATGTAACTGAGGCTTGACAGCTTGCATGTAAGTAATACTAAATATGAATTAGTAACTGGTGGCTCAGGTCTGTAATTATAACTACTAAGCAGGCTGAGATTGGAAAATTATGTTTTTTGCTCACTTTGGGCAGGAATGTCTGTGACACACTTATGTGCAAGCAATCCCACAGAAACTGGTAGTAGAAAATCCTTGTATATCACCCTACACCAGAATCAATTCCAAATGGATCAAAGATCCCAGAATCAAAGCAGACACTCTGAAAACATTACAGGACAGAATAGGAGAAATCCTAAGTCTTGTTGGAACAGACCGAAATTTTCATAAGAGACCCAAAAACACAACAAATCAAAGAAAGATTGGACAAACTGGATTGCATGAAATTGCAGAGCTTCTGCATGGCGAAGGACATAGCTAGCAAGATCAATAGAAAGCCCACAGATTGCGAGTAGATCTTCACTAGTCATACAACAGACAAGGGTCTCTAGCTAAATTACACTTGGAACTCAAAAATTAAATCCCGCAATAACAAATTCTCAAAGAAACAACTTCCCAATAAATAAGTGGGCTAAAGACTTAAAGAGAAACTTCTCTGAAGAGGAAAGAAGGATGTCAAAAAGACACATGAAGAAAATCTCAAACTATCTAGTCATAAAAGAAATGCAAATCAAAACAACATTGAGATACCACCTCACACCAATTAGAATGGCTATAATCAAGACCTCTAATAACAACGATGCTGGAGGGGATGTGGACAGAAGGTGGGAGTGTAAACTTGTTCAATCACTTTGGAAAGTAGTAAAGAGGTTCCTCAAAATACTCCACATAAAGCTCCCTTACGTCCCAGCAATCCCACTTTTGGGCATTTACCCGAATGATCACAAACAAGACCATATTAAGCACAAGTATGCACAATAAGTAAAACTATGTTTATTGCAGCATTATTTACCATAGCTAAGATATGGAACCATCCCAGATGCCCCTCAGTAGATGAATGGATCAAGAAAATGTGGTATGTATATGCAATGGAATTCTATGCCTCCATCAGAAAGAATGACATTGCCCTATTTGTTAGGAAATGGAAAGACTTAGAAAAAATTATATTAAGTGAAGTAAGCCAGGCCCAAAGAAACATAGTTCCCATGGTTTCCCTTATTTGCAAAAACTAGTAAAGGTCTGAGAGAAGCAGAAAAGATCAGATAAATTGATGTTAGGTGAAATGAACCCCAAGATACATAATCAAATGTTTTTTCTTTGATTCGATTGTTTCAAACATATTTATAAGATGATTTCTTTGTTGCTTTGCATGTCCCTCCCCCACGGTATAACCCCTGCTTTCACTGTATTTGTTGTTGGTATTATTTGTGGATGGGAAGGGAAAAAATGTTTAAATAGGGATACAGGTGGACCCATTGCAACAATGAGATGCAAAAGTCATTATGTCAAAAAACTAAATTTATATCTTTGTTTGGGTGGGGGTAGGGTGGGGAGTTGGTGGGGTGGGAGATGGGTAGGGATGGGAAGGGGATAACAAAGGAGGAGGCAACAATGCTTGATAAGAAATGTACTCATTATCTTGCCCATGTGATTGTAACCCTTCTATACAGTATTTTCACAATAAGAAAAGAAACTGGTAGCAGAGCTTTGGGTCAAGTGCCAGCCATGAGAGAAAAAATGCTAAGGGACACCCATCAGGAGTTGAGATGACACTTGAGTACCAGAGTGTGTGTGAACATGCATGCACAGGCACACACACACACACACACACACACACACACACACACACACACACCTCAATTAGAGAATGGACAGAGAAGAGAAGAAGATAGCTCTGACATCTCCCAACTCCCATAGGGGTACGTTTATAATCCTAGGTTTGTCCATGAGCCCCATCTTTCTCACTCACTTCCTAACCATGTTCAGTTGCTTCAATAACCCTCACAAATCTCTCATGGAACAAACACCTCTCCTGAACAAACCCCATACAGGGTGTTTCCACACAATTTGTCTGAGAAGATTTATCCATGACTTCCATAGTTTACAGAGAATTCTGTAGATCTGAAAATATTGAGCTCACCTGGGTCAAAAGCATGAATGAAAGTGTGTATAAAACATATGAAAAAACAGGCACCTTTGCTCATGCCTGTTATCCTAGCTACTGAGGATCAGGGATCAAAGCCAGCCAGGGCAGAAGAGTCCACGAGACTTATCTACAATAAACCAGTAGAAAATTGGAAGTGGCACTGTGGCCCAAGCAGTAGAGCGCTTGCCTTAAGCTGAATAGCACAGGGACAGCATCCAAGCCCAGAGTTCAAGCCCCATTACTGACAATATATATATAAAGAAAACATTCAAATATAGTACTGACAAATATATATATATATAAAGAAAACATTCAAATCTAGTTTAGGAAGTTATGAGCAGGGAAAAATAAATAAGCCTGGAAAGATGTTGGAGAACAAGGAATGGAAGCAAAGCTTCAGGGAATGACATAGGAGACAGGCCAAGACATGGACATCAGGGCAGATGCTTACTTTCATTAGTTAAGGGTAAAAAATCAAACATTTCTTGGATCTCTTATTTTTGATCTGTCCAGCAGCTCCCCATTCCCAGAGCTTTGCTGACATGCAATAACCCCAGAAGCAGAAACTGCATGTCTACCCTAAGAAAAATTGCCCTGAAGGAGGTCCAAACATTGGTCCTGTTTTAAAAAGTATAAAGAAGAGAATTGATTGAAGATTACCTGACCTTTGCCCTATGAATGGGGACATTGTGCTTTAGTGTCTTCATATGGACTCTTGGTCACCTCATTGACCCTGAGTAGCAGTGATGGTGGGGTGGTCAGGACAGCAACCTGGGACAGGGGAGTGGAATGGAAGACAGACAGAAAACTCTGTTCCCTTGGATGAAAGAAAAATATTCATCAGGAAAATCTGAAATGAAGTAGAGCTGTTGTAGTGAGGGCAGTGTAGAAGATGCAGAGCACATCACTGATTGTGTCCAAACTTCCCCCACCTCTGACTGTAACACAAAGAGAAAATTCAAAATTTAAGAAAACCCAAGAAATCACTTACTGAATGTTCTGTTGCTGCAGGGTAGGGTCATTCAAGTTTTGAACGAACAATTCCCAAGAATAGAGGTGGTAAAATCCAGCAATGACCATATCTCCCCTGCTGCGTGTCACAGATTTCTCTGTGCAAATCTGTCTGCCGTCTTCAGAGGAACTGACCAGGTGTGGATGCTGGAGGACAAGCAGTGTCAGAGCCACAGGGAACATTGTTGCTGCTGTGACCGGGAGCTGTGATTCTGGATGCAGACTCTGATTTCTGTGTCAGGCAGGTGTCTAAATGGATCTTCAGTTTTTTCGGCTTCTTGTTACCTGGAAGGCCTCCACTGTCCTAGAGGAATACAGAGCCCGTTCTGCCCTCTGGCTCTGCATCAGGGGTCCGACTTAAAGGTCAAAACTCAAGTGAGAAAACATGTGTACCATCTTCCTCTTCACACCCTCAGGACCATGATTTCATCAAAGACTGTAGATAATGAAACTCCAGGGATGGATTCATTTCTTGCTGAGTTGTTCACAAACTTTTGTGAAAGCAAACAGTTGAAAAGAAAAAAAAGCACACAAAATCAAGAATTACTAGGGATGATGGGAATGGATGACACAAGAAGATACCATGTGAAGGTCAAATTGTCATAGAGTGCCATGGCCAACAAATGCCCAGTCAGAGTTATCGGAGCACCATCAAAGATGAGGACAGGAAGGCTCACAACCTAGGGCCAAGGGAGACACAGAAGTTTGGTGAAATGACCCATTCAGGTTTTCATGCCAACTGCACATGCGCAAGCATCCAGAAGAGATCAATGAATTTATTTACTGCTGCAGGTGTTGCCAACAGTCTCCCTGAATTCAATCATTACACATCAATAATTCAACGTCAATGCACATATCCAATTGAACATTTTCACTCTGAACCTTGAACATCTTCAGTGTTTGCATACCATTGACCATCAGACTGCACCTATCAACATATTGTGATGGTCCACTGTTAGACAGAGATGTTCTATGATGGATGACTTTCTGGGAACACAGCAGGCCTGCACACTGAGGATCCTGGTAGCTGTGGGTGTATGGATGGGTCTTGCTCTTCTGTGTCCCTGTCATGTCCTAAGTGCTCCAGGAATTTTTGTTCCTACTTGGACAACTGTGTGGTTCCAGCTCTGTCCATTTCTCCCTACCTGTCTTCTCTATAGGTTCCTCATAATAGAAGTGAAACCAAGGTCACAGCATAGGGTCCTGCTCTGCACAGAGTTCATCATGGTGGCTGGTTCTGTGATCTGGCTCTATATATTTATGAGGAAGGGCTTAGCAAATGTAA
>NW_012267446.1:511126-516556 GCF_000151885.1 Dipodomys ordii
TACAGCCAATGAATGAATTGATTAAGCCTTCTTACAGTTTCATCTAACATGATCTGAAGAACATGTGGGGCTCTGACATCCTGCCCTTCATGCGATCTGGAAGTCGTGGAGCCTTTAAGAGGTAGATGTTAATTCTAGGAAATTAGGAAATGGGAATTAAATCCTGCATCCCATTCTTAAATTCAGGTGATGTGTTTTCTCACAGATGAGTAAGAGCATGAGAAGAAAATCACTCAGGGAAACTTCAAATCCACACTCTAAAGCATGGCTAATTGCTTTGAAAGTGCTGCTGTACCAGGGCCATTCACCTCTCACTTGGCTTCCCACCTGCCGTGATGTGGGTGAATTTTACTGGCACATGCTCCTTTCATTACATCCTGTCTCACCACAGACTCAAAAGCAACATCTGCCCCACCATGGTCCGAAATCTCCAGGCAGAAGCAAAGCAAGCCCTGTGGTATTCTTGTTTGATTCCCCCAGCTATTTTGTCATAATGCTGGAAAAATGATTCACAGGTATCATTCACCTTTTATGATATTCAATATGCAAACAGAGAACAACACATTGGTAATGAAATGTTCCCCTTTTCCCTCCATGAATCTGTTAGTAAGAAACTTCCAGAAACAGGAAGTGGTGAAATGTATACCACTGAGCCATAGTTTTGATGAACAAGCATTAAAACAAGATAAACTTACTGCATACTTATACATAGATCATGATATTATAGTTAAAATGACCAACTCTGCGGGAGAAATAAGGATGTGGTAACATGGTCAAAAGGATTGTACTCATAACCTGATTAGGGAATTGAAAGCTTTTTCTACAACTACCTCATAATAACAATGCACTAAAAAAGGAGATAATGAAAATTTATAAATGACCCACCTTGGTAATTCCTGTGGGTTACTCTATCAGATTTTCAAACAAAATCAGGTGTTGACCATGTGGCCTAGATGGAGTAAACTTGCTAACTTTCACCCTTTGTCCCAGACCTTCTGGAAAATTCCAAAAGCTCTTAATGTCATATTCTGCCTCCAATTTCCTTTCTTCATTCAAAACCACTTGGTCTCCAACAGGATTGGTAAATTGGAACTGCTTCAATAGGGAATGAAGCTAAAAGGGACACATTGCAGTATGGTGAACTGTTTCCCAGAGTTATCACAGAACCCCAGTACAATGGATGCACACAGATTAGCCTTCATTCCCACCACATGATTCACACACACCACAGGAATCTAATCAACTCTATCAAAGGCAGGCCCACAGTAGACTAACTTGTTAAGAAGTTCCTAAAACATTGTTATACAAGATGGATGGAGAAATTCAATTTCAAGGGAATGAAACTCCAGCCCCATCCAACCAAATAATGAATTATAATATGGCAGACCTCTATCACCTCTTTAAAATGAATTCCTATCACTTATTTTATGATTGTTATCAGATAGTCAGTCTGAAAAATAAATAAATAATAAACTAAGTAAAATCGCAAAATATTCTTGACAACTATGAAAGATTACCTTAATCAAGACTTAGTTCATTGTGTGTGTGTGTGTGTGTGTGTGTGTGTGTGTGTGCCTACCATGTGGCTCAACCTCAGAGCCAAGGCATTCAACTTAAGGTGTGTTTCTTTTTCTTTAAAAATAAGCATTCCATCCATTGAGCCACAATTCCACCTCTATCTATTTGGTGGTTAATTGTAGTCAGGAGTAAACCACAAGTGTGAGCCACTTGTGTCCAGACAATCTTAGGTTTTCAAGAACTGGTCACCCTTGATTTGTTATTTTAAAAAGGTATAAGGACAATGTGGATATATGCTATTGAAAAGGGGATGGTTTTTCCCCACAGAATGAGGATGGGGACAGAAGACACAGAACTTCCTTGTTACGGATGCAGTGATCTTCAAGACCTTCATATTCTATGGTCAATTCATGGTCACACCACAGGCGCAGTGTCTCTTTTATTTTCCAAAATGGAGCCAGATGACCTAGTACTGTCTGCTATGAAAACTTCAATAGAAAGGCTGCATGTATAGAGCAGATCACCCAAAAGCAAGGACATTATCTGTGAAGAGAGAAATGCCCTTGGTTGCCCATTGTGCACTGGTGGCTACAGACCTTTAAATTGTACCTCTGGAACTGTTTTAGGACAGAGAAGGAAGACACTGCTACAACCTCCCTCCTCCAATCTTGTGAACAACAGCAGGTATGAGATACAACCTCCTAATGAAGAGGGCATAAAAGTGGGTCAGGGTTTTTCTTAGAACCCTATGTCAGGCATGTCATGGTTAGACCAATAATCCAGAATAAACTAGAAGCACTGTTTGGTCATGGCACTCCAGCTTCCATTGGAATCTTTCAGGAGGTGTTGGAAGGTCTCTGAGGCAGAGCCAAATGCCATTTCCATCGGTTTCCATCATGGATGGAGTAGGCTGACACCTGTCTTCCTGCTTAGCCTTGTAAAACCACTGTTGCTGTGTGACTCTGTTAACACCTGGATCAGTCCTTGTCTTGTTGTGCAGTGAATCATCTCAGGGACCATTGTCCTAGAAGGACTGTGCTCAATATGGAATCAGGCCAAAATTTAGTTTGCTCTAGAAATCCGGTGTGCATTGGTATACAGCAGCAAAATCTGGAGTGTGGCCTCAGTGTATCCACATGACTGTTTGGGCTTTCTGGATGGGATATTAAGCCTGAGTGCATGGCAGTGTTCACTAAAATGGCCCTGTGGCTTTTTTTTTGGATGTGGGGCTTGAACTCTAGGCCTGGGATCTGACCCTGAATCCTTCAGGTCAAGGCTAGCTCTTTAACACTTGAGCCACACTTCCACCACCAGTTTTCTTACATTTTTGTGGAGATAAAATTCTCGCAGGCTTTTCTGCCTGGGCTGGCTTTCAACCCTAATCCTCCGATCTCAGCCTTCTAAGTAGCTAGGATTACAGGTGTCTGCCACCTGTGCAAAGCTTGTGGCTTCCTTGACACATCCTGTGACACATCCTGGTTCTCCATCCCATTAGTCATGGGTAGGACAGGAAGCAAGATGTTGATATTGTCACACAGCTTAGTGTGCCCCAGGCGATAGCACTAGACCTGTGCCATGACCCCATAGCCAGGACAGCCTCTGGCAGAGCTCTGGTATCTCCTCAGTACCTGGGAAAGTCATCTGCCACCAGAGAATCTCATTTCTACTGTAGCCACCACTAATTGCATATTGTTGGAGCAATCTTGGCCCATGAGCCCACCTCTATCACATACAACCTGGGAGGATCTTAGTGCTCACCCAGTGCTGTCTGTTCTTGATTGCAATAGACTAAGGATGCCGTACTGAGGCACAGTAGACTAGGGGGAAATGAGGCCTGGTTAATGCATGCCAGGAATTCAAGAACTCAAGCTTAAAGCTTGTCCATCTACTTCCCTAATAGTAAGGGAATGAAGTCATATAGGGGAAAATGGAGTAGCATAGATTAGGAGAAAATTAGATATGGTAAGCTACAGCAAATAGAGAGCTATTCATTCATCTACATCCCTTAAGATTATTATTGCTTTTTTATACAGAGATCATGTCATTCTAGTCAGAAACAAACAACTCTGGACGAGAAACTAGGATGCTTGACATTGTCAACAATCATTTTACTCACAGTACGATTTAGGGAATTGTAAGCTTTTTCTACAGCTACTCAACAATAATAAAATCTTCAAAAGGAAGATAGTGAAAAAAATGGAAAAGTCCCACCTTGGTAATAACCATGGGCCACTCTGTCAGAATTTCAAACAAAATCAACCACTGAACATGTGGCATTGATGGAGAAAACTTGCCAACTTTCAGCCTTTGTCCTAGACCTTCTGGAAAATTCCAAAAGCTCATAATGTCATACTCTGCCCCCAATTTCCTTTCCTCATTCAAAACCACTGGTTCTCTGACAAGATTGGTAAATTAGATCTGCTTCAAAAGGGTGCAGCTAAAAGACACACATTACCCTATGTTGAAGAGCTTCCCAGAGTGACCACAGTATCCCAATATCATGGACAGGTGCTGATTAGCTTTCATTCCCTCAACACAGTTCACACACATCATAGGAATCCAATCAAGTGGAACAGATGCAAGCCGGTAGAAGACTAAAGTGCTGGGGGGGCAGGGAAGGTGGTTCAGTGGTAGAGTGCTTGTCTTGCATTCATGAGGCCCGGGGTTCGATTCCTCAGCACCACATAAGCAAAAAGAAAAAAGCTGGAAGTTGCGCTGTGGCTCAAGTAGTAGAGCGCTAGCCTTGAGCTGAAGAGCTGAGGGACAGTGCCCAAGCCCAGAGTTCAGGCCCCACGACTGGACGGCAGAAAAAAAAAACAACTCCAGCTACATCTGCCTAAATAATGAATTATGATAAGACAGACCTCAACTGCCTCTCTCCAATGTACCATAAGCCATTACTTTATGAATGTGATCAGAGATTCAGTCTTAAAATAGATAAACAATAAACTAAGTAGAATCAGAATATTTAGGAATGATTATCTCAAGCAAGACTAAGTTTATTGTGTGTGCTTGTCATGGGGCTTGAAGTGAGGGCCTGGGTATTTGCTTTAATTTTATTCTTTCTCTAGGCTAGCACTTTTCCATAGGAGTCACAGCTGCACGTCTGGCTTTTTAGTGCTTAACTGGAGATAAGTGTAACACACTCTTCCATGTCTGGGGTGGCTTTGAACTGAAATCTTCAGATCCCAGTCTCCTAAGTACTTAGCCTGGAATGATCCACAGGTATGGGACAGTTGTGCCCAGATAATCTTAGGTTTTCAAGCAAGTAGTCCACCTTGACCTATTATTTTAATCAGTTACAAGGACATTTTGGATTTTTTTAAAATACGTTTTTTATTGTGAAAATACTGTTCAGAGGGGTTACAGTCACATGAGCAAGGTAATGAACATATTTCTTATCAAGAATTTTTGCCTCCTCCTTGGTTTTTTCCCCTACCATCCCTTCCCTCCCATCTCCACAACTATATCCCTCTCCACCCACCGCCCCCTAAATTATAAAGTTTGTTTTTCAACGTAGTGTCTTCTACATCTCATTGCTGCAAAAGGTCAACCTACATCCCTATTTAAACATTTTGTTCTTTTCCTTCCACTCCCTGAATTATACCAAGTTCAAATACAGTGAAAATAGGGGTTATACAGCAGGCAAGGAAAATAGAAAGCAACAAAAAATCACATGATACCTTATACATACATTAGAAACAATAGCAAGAAAGAAAAAAAAACCACTTGTGTCCCTATCTTGGAGTGCATTTTGCTTAACATCATCTTATCTGGTCATATGTACATAACTTTTGACTTTTTCTACTTGTCCCAGACATATACTAGTTATTGCAAATAAGGGAAACTATGGGACCTTTGTTTCTTTGGGCCTGGCTTACTTCAATTAATATAATTTTTCCAAGTCTTTCC
>NW_012267446.1:516606-523913 GCF_000151885.1 Dipodomys ordii
AAGAGAACAGTCCCTCCCCACTTCCTCTTCACCTGCCTGAAACTAGTTGTCACCCTTCAATCACCTGACTGTGAGTCAGCTAAGGACCCCACACTCTGAGGTCACTTCCTCATCCAAGGAGGTTACTCCCTGAACCACCTTGGTCACACCTACCTAGGTCAGTGAGAAGTTCCCCAAACTCTGTGGTCATTTCCACATCCACTGTGGTCCTGGCTCAGTACAAGTCCCCTTCTCTCTCTTTCTCTTTTCCTCTTTTTCCTTTTCCTCTGTCTTCTCCATGCGCTTCCATGTACTGTGGGAAGGCAGTTTACCTTTTCTGCCTGAACCATGTATCAGCTTTCCTTGCTAGTGAAGCTAACAATTTCTACTTCATTGTCATTGATATCTACTCTAGTACTCTAAGCCTTCTTCTGCCTACATTTCAAAAATGAAAGAAAACTTGGGGATCTGTGTTGGGTGTTAATGCATCTGTCTGTCTGTCTGTCTGTCTGTCTGTATTGTAAATGTGTTGTACAGAGGAGTTACCATTATGTAAGTCAGGTAATAAGTACATTTCTGTTTTGACCATGTTACCCAGTTTCCCCTCCCTTCCCTGCCCACAGATTGTATGCTTCATTTTTCACATGGTGTCCAGTATCTACCACTACTGCATTTGTCAGGGTGATTTACTGAACACGATGATCTCCACTTCCTCCTATATTCCTGACTCAAACATATAATTTCATACTCAAGACTCCATTGTGTCTGTGTGACTCCATTTACTTTTTCCATTCATGTGTTGATTAGAATGGGGCATGGCTCTGAAACTCAGCTTCTAACTAGTGTCATGATAAACACTCATCATATGTACACATAGCCATAACCAACACCCATACTAGTGTGTGTGTAATGTGCATGTAATATTGTATCTTTTGTCATATTTTGTTACCAATGGTATTATAACATTACTTTTGGCCATATCCCCATTAGTGTCTGTTATTATTAATTTTCTTGGTAATCAATCAACTTATTCATTGCCAATTATTTTATAATAAGCTCTATTTTATGAAACTCAAGATGTACTCATACCATTTGTTACTTACTTGTGCATTTTGTGTGTATAAAAATTGAAGATGGGAAGTGTTGCTGTGACTCAAGTGGTAGAGATTTAGCTTGAGCTGAAGAGCTGAGGGACAGTGCCCAAGCCCAGAGTTCAAGCCCCACAAAGAACCAAAAGAAAAAAATTGAAGATCGTTTTTGCTTCTTAAATCATTTTTTTCACAAATGAAACCAGATTGTTTTATCAATTCCCTTTCTCAAGGCTTTCACTTACTAACTTCCCTCGGTCATGGGACTTGAACTCTGGGTCTGGGTGCTGTCCCTCAGTCTTCAGATCAAGGAGAGTGCTCTACCACTTGAGCCACAGAGCCACTTTTGGTTTTCTGGTGGTTAATTGGAGATAAAAGACCTATGGAGTTTCGTGCCTAGGCTGGCTTAGAACCCTTATCCTCAGATTTCAGCCTCCTGAGTAGCTAGGATTACAGGTGTGAATCACTGGCACTCCTTACTGAGTTTTTTTTTTAAATTACATGTTTAATTAACTCTTTGAAAACATTTTATCTCAAAATGACATTTTTAAAGATGTAAAGTAGTAATCCTTAGACAAACCGGTTGTAAACTGATATTTCCCATTTGGTTTTATAACAAGGTGAACAGAAGAATCACATGTAGACTGACATTGCATGAAGAGTCCAAACTTGACAAACTTGAGGGATCTTAGACCATTTCTCTTGGGTATTTTCAAAATGCAGCTAATTGCATCACTTTATATATCACTCTTGTAACTTTCATCGGGTAATATTGAAGAAAAGCAACTTTTAGTTAGAAACACTCATACATTGGCCTTTTAGTGTGGAAGGAATTGAGCAACTATAATAAAAAAAGAATTGAGCAATAGCTGGGAGCCGGTGGCTCAAACCCATAATCCTAGTTACTCAGGAGGCTGAGATTTGAGGATCATGGTTCAATGCCAGCCCAGGGAAAAAAGACTCTTATCTCCAATAAACCACTAAGAAAACTGGAAATGGTGCTGTGGCTCAAGAAGTAGAGTGCTTGCCTTGAGCTGAAGAACTGAGGGACAGAGCATAACCTCAAAGATCAAGCCCTATGATCGACAAAAAAAAATTGAATAAGATAAATTAGAATTTACATTGAGGTAAATATCTAACCAAAGCCAGGAAAATTTAAACATAAGTGCTACTCTTTTTCTTTGTCCTAAAGGAAACCACATGGGAAAAATAGAGCAAAAAAAGTAGAGCAAATTGCATATTGTGTATCTGAACCATATCTATAAGAAAGTAGAAAATCTTTACATTCACTCCACGATTGTTTTATCAAAGGAATCCGGGGGCAGGTGCGGGGGGAAGGAATATGAGTTTGGATGGGTTAGTATTGGCAAGAAATGGCATAATAAGAGAAGAAAAATAAGAAAACCATGAAACTCAAGGCAATATTCTTAGTTTTGGATGTTCTCAAATCCAGTTAGAGAATTTCTACCTCCTATCCCTTTGGCTGGTGGAAACTACCAGTACACTGCCAGATCCTCCTGGGAACGTACACAGAGACTTCCAGATCACAGTACCCAGTCTCGTTGGTCCATGAGCCGTTCACCACCTGTTAGTGCAGGAATGCAGCTTCTGCCTCTGGGAGCTTCCAGATAGACCACTCCCAGGCCAACCAACATAGGTGGTAGGCCTCACCACGTGCATCAACCCATCCCCAGATAGGACAAGCAGGGTGTCCAAGCTGCCCAGCTCCAGAGCATGGTTTGGCGCCTCTGGGGAAAGATGGGGCTCAGGGTCTTGCTCTGGAAGGGGAAGGATACTCCCAGCATGCCCTGGGGCATGGGGCAGTGAGCATCATAGGAAGCAGACCTGGGCCTTGAGCATGAGGGACTGCATGTGGTTCTGGAATACCGCAGCAACACCAACACTGGGCAGATCCTGAGCAGCAGGCCCAGGGAGCACGGGTGGGATCCATAGCCTATTCCTGCTATTCTGGTCCTTCTTCTGTTGAGGTGTCTCACCTGCCACAGCGGACATCTCTTTACTTTTTTTTTTTGTCCTGCTCAGGCAGATTTGGTTGGTTTTCTTTTTTTTAATTAATAAGCTTTTTATTGTGAAATTACCATACGGAGCAGTTACAATTACATGAGAAAGGTAATGAGTACATTTCTTATCAAGCTTTTTTGCCTTCTTCTTTGTTTCCCCTCACTATCCCTGCCCTCCCATCTTCCCACCCTCCACCTCCCCCCTTCGTAGGTCTTCCTTTAATATAGTGGGTATTTCTTTCTCTCCCCACTTTATTTCCTGGTATCTGCTGAGCCTTTGGCATCATTGGTACTGCCCATAGTTTCATCCACAGATGATCATTAGAAAAGACATCACTTGCTTAAAAAAAAAATAAAGACAGGATTGATGGTTTTCAGAGTTGTGTGGTGGGAAGAAAAGGAAATAAGAGTTAATTTATGGAAAAAAGTGTGTGTGTGTGTGTGTGTGTGCGCGCGCGCGCGCCAGCCCTGGAAGTCAGGACCCAAATTCCCTTTCTTGGCTTTGTAATTCACAAGTGGCATTTTACCATTTGAGAAATACCTCCCGTCCCATATGTTTACTTGTAATTTAAAAATGGAGTCCCATAGAGTTTTCTGTCCAGGCTAAGTTTGAACTGTGATCCTCAGATCCAAGCCTTCTAAAGTAGCCATTGCTATCTGACTTGAAAAAATTACGTGTATAATATTGAAATTAATAATGAATTTAATAGGCGACTTCCAAAAGAATGTGAAAAGTTAATACATATGACGCAAGGTTTTAGTCAGTATTTTAAAACAGTAACACCTTTTCTTTATTGAGAGTAATTACATAAATTTCACAGTACTGTGGCATAGTGATACTTAGCTAAAGTCACTAACACAATTTAACCTTCACAATGCATCTTGTCATTGTCTTCATCTACAAAGTTTATGAACTCTGCAGACTTTAACAATAAAACTGTTTCTCCCAAATCGGATGATATGCACATTTCTTTCCTTTTGCTCAGTGTCTGCGGTTTTCTCTTTCTTTCTCTTTACTTCCCTCCCATCACCAGCCTTGAGTTGCTCAGTTTACTATCATCAATGACCAGTGTGCAGCTGATGGGCCCCGCTGTTGTATTTTTTCACCCATTTTCCTATAGTTCTTTGCCCTCTTCTTAGCTGCCCTTAGATGTGCATGCTTATACACCATATATGCGGTCCAGTATATAGAGTCATCTAGAAACTGTATAACAAATTAAGAAGCCAATCTTTGTTTCTTGTGTCTTGCTTACTTTGTCATATCTCATTGTAAAACAGTAACACTTTTATGATGTGTTAGTCCAATCAAGAGGCGACCGAACACCACTGGATCTGAAAAATGTAAGCAGAAAATAAAGCAGTGGAAGAAAGGACACACTATCTTTTGCCAGGATGGCTGAAGAGATCCCCCAAAATCTAGGGTGTCTGTTTTTCTCTTTTCTGTTCTTCTTCCATTTCTATTTGGGTGTCTTTAAAGATTTGGTCCGATATGATGCACAAATTGACTAATTGTGAGCTCTGGGCATTGATTTTCCCAAGGGCATAGGAAGTTAATGATGATCCCATCCTTTCCTTCCTTGAGTGGCTCCTGGACAGGTGTAGGTTCCAAACTTGTATCCTCAGGGACAGAGGCTTGCACTGGCCAGCTCCTGGTTTGTCAGTCCTGAGGATGGAGCCTGAGCTTTCCTTGGATTCCAAGATTGAAAAGACCTTTGGTTCTTTACTCCTTGGTTGTGTCTAAAGGCAGAAGCAGCTCTACCCAGTAAGTAATAATGTATTTGATATAAGAAGAGTCTTGAAAATATCACTTCTTAATCATAAATAAAAACATAATTGCTTTGGGAAGCCAGGAAAAATTATTTCACCACTTGTGCTCACAGTTCACCAAGTTTTATACATCCTTAGTTGTGTTTGGTTAGCAGAATGGGTAAGCAATTTTTTTTCTTTCTACCTACACAGTACTGGCTCTGTTTCCTGTTGAAGTCTTCCCCAAACTACAATACATGTATTATTCTAAATTCTTTCTGAGTACTGCAAAGGAACTATTGCAATGATATTAAAGGTCTGGACCTCAGTTATCAAAACAGCATCAATGGTGGGGTGCTGGAGGCTTACGCCTGTAATCCTAGCTACTCACAGGCTGAGATCTGAGGACTATGGTTCAGTGCAAGCCCAGGCAGGAAAGTCCTTGAAACTCTTATCTCCAATTAACCACCAGAAAACCAGAAGTGGTGCTATGGCTTAAGTAGTAGAGCACTCTTCTTGAGCTGAAGAGCTCAGGGACAGCACCCAGGCCGAGTTCAAGTCCCAAGACCAACAATAAATTAACAGTATCAATGATATTATTCAGAACTTCCTATTTTTGCCAAGCTATGATTTCTGTTTTATGTGTTATTCTTTTTATTTCATATGCTTCATCTTTCTGTACTTCACAGTGAATTTCCTTCTTGGCCACCTAAAGAAATGAAAGTGAGCTGATGTTCTTATGGGTTTTATTTTGTTTGGGTGCTGGTTCTGATAGTTGAAGCCAGGGTCTGGGTGTTGTTTCTGAACATTGTTTTTGTGTAAAGCGAGTGCTCTACCACTTGAAAAATGTATATATTCTGGGTTTTGTTGGTTTACTGGAGATAAAGGACTCATGAACTTTCCTTCCCAGGATGGCTTGGAACCATGATCCTCACATATCAGCTCTCTGAGGATCTAAGTTTACAGGCCTAAGGCACTGGTACTCAACTAAGTGTGAGCAATTTTAATGTAACTTGTAACTGTTTAAAGACAAACTTTTACAACTGTGTTTGCATGGAGTTCGCTGCTTATGGACAAAAGACATGAGATCAGAATCATTCTGGTAAGTTGTCCTCTTTGATAAGGTAAACATTCATTTTATTTTGCTGAGAACCCAAGAACAGGTCTCTTGTACCTTAGCCTCTTTGCTTAGAAATGACTTAATGCTTACTTCCTTTACTATTGGAGTATGATGAATGTATAAAGGCAACTACGTATTAATTATTAGCACAAAATGATAAGTTTATACTTAATAAAGGGAAAAAAGTTATTGGTTTTGAAGTTTCCTTGTTCTATTTCTCTAGTAGGCAACTGATCAGAGGCTTCATAAAGTTTCATGTAGACATTTGACATTGCAGTCTAACACCAATTCGCTTTATTTAGTTAGGCTGTTTTGGTTCTCTTTGAGGCTTTATTGTAGTAAAATTCATCAATACCCCTGTGTTAAATACATAGTTGTCTAACAATAGCAGCATTACATAAACACCTATACAGAACAGTGAGCACTCTCTTCTTTGAATCATTGTAACTGGAATAATCTGTTGGGCTTCCAGACATTTCTGTCTTTGTGCAGATACTTTTCTGTTTTCCAGCAATGGGCCAGCATAATTAGAGACAGCACTGTGTCTGTCTCTGTCATGCATTTGTGGGTAACGTTACTCCACTGAACCACAGCTACAGTATTGAATGATGTCAAGATCTCTGGACTCAGAGATATGATCCTGCTTGTCCTTTGGACTCCTGACTGTATGATGCAGCAATGGCTTAACAATATTCCCACTTCAAGATCCTCAACACTTTTGATTTCTTAAGAGAGTTTTCTGAATCATTCTTGTTCTCATAGAATTGTAAAGAAGATTGAAAGATATGGAGTTTGAGTATATCTAATGTTTCTTTCCTCTCTTTGGGGATCTTTTACTCTTCTTATAAATGATTCCATTTCTCAAGACTTGCAAAAATTATATTAAGTGAAGTAAGCCAGGCCCAAAGAAACATAGGTCCCATGGTTTCCCTTATTTGTAATATCTAGTATATGTCTGAGTCTAGCAGAAATGGTCTGAGAAGGTGATGTTAGGGAAATGAACCCTAAGATATGTATTCAAATGTTTATTTTTCTTTCATGCGATTGTTTCTAACACATAAGATTATTTCTTTGTTGCTTTGTATGTCCCTCCCCCACAGTATAACCACTGCTTTCACTGTATTTGATGTTGGTATAATTTGTAGAGGGGAAGGGGAAAAACAAATTGTTTAAATAGGGATACAGGTTGACCCATTGCAACAATGAGATGTACAAATCATTATGTGGAAAACTAACTTTACAACTTTGGTGCGGGTTGGGGGCAGGGGGAGCTGGGAGGATTGGGTGGGGGGGGCAGGGGAGGATGGGAAGGAATGGGAAGGGGAAACAAAGGAGGAGGCTACAATGCTTGAT
>NW_012267446.1:526933-554596 GCF_000151885.1 Dipodomys ordii
ACATATACTAGTTATTGCAAATAAGGGAAACTATGGGACCTTTGTTTCTTTGGGCCTGGCTTACTTCAATTAATATAATTTTTCCAAGTCTTTCCATTTCCTAACAAATGGGGCAATGTCATTCTTTGTGATGGAGGCACAGAATTCCATTGTGCATATATACCACATTTTCTTGATCCATTCATCTACTGAGGGGCAAGGGTTGGTTCCATACCTTGCTGTGGTAAATAATTCTGCAATAAACATAGTTGTGCCAGTAGCTTTAGTATGGTCTTGTTTGTGATCATTCGGGTAAATGCCCAAAAGTGAGATTGCTGGGTCATAGGGGAACTCTATGTGGAAACTTTTGAGGAACCTCCATCCTACTTCTGAAATTGGTTGAATACAAAGTTCACACTCCCATCAACAAGGCAGTAGGGTTCCTTTCTGTCCACATTCCCTCCAGCATCTGTTGTTATTAGAGTTCTTGATTATAGCCATTCTAACTCGGGTGAGGTAGAATCTCAATGTTGTTTGGATTTACATTTCTTTTATGACTAGAGAGGTTGAATATTTCATCACGTGTCTATTGGCATTCTTATTTCCTCTTCACCGAAGTTTCTCTTTAAGTCTTTAGCCAACTTATTTATCAGGAAGTTTGTTTCTTTGAGCATTTGTTGTGGGGGAATGTAGATTTTGAGTTCCAAGTATATTTTAGATATGAGACCCTTGTTCATTGTATGGCTAGTGAAGATGTTCTCCCAGTCCCTTGGGCTTTCTATTGACCTTGCTAGCTATGTCCTTTGCCATGCAAAGCTCTGCAATTTCATGCGATCCCATTTTTCCAACCTTTCTTTGATTTATTTTGTTTCTGGGTCTCTATTACAAAAATTTTGGCCTGTGCCAAGAAGACCTAGGGTTTCTCCTGTTCCATCCTGTAATGTTTTCAGGGTGTCTGCTTTGACTTCGAGGTCTTTGATCCATTGGGAGTTTTTTCTGGTGCAGTGTGATATATAAGAATATAGCTTTAGTTTTCTACAGGTGATTAACCAATTTTTCCATCACCATTTACTGAAGAGGCTGTCTTTCTTCCAATCTATATTTTTAGCTCCCTTATCGAAGTTTAGGTGGCTATAGGTTTGTGGGTTGATTTCTGAGTTTTCATTTCTATTCCATTGTTCCTTAGGTCACTGTTCTTTCTGTTAAGGATCGTTCTTGCTATTCTGGTCTTTATTCTTCCATATGGATATTTGGATTGCTTCTTTTATTTCCTTGAAGAATGAGGTTGGAATATTGATTGGTATGACACTGAATTTGTAAATACCCTAGGGAAGTATTGCCTTTTTCATGATGGTGATCCTTACAATATCAGAGCATGGGAGGTTTTCCCACTTTCTAAGTTCTGCTTTGATTCCTTTTTCAGGTTTTTAGTTTTCATCATGGAGGTCCTACACACAGACACCGACACACTCAGGAACACACTCACAGATCAATTACAGAGGATATCTCTGATATCTCCCATTTCCTATGGGGGAAACATTTCAAATGCTAGATTTCACTTGAGCTCATTCTCTCTCAACCACATCTACACACATTTTAGTAGGCTTCAATGTTCTTGGCTAGCCTTTCATGGAATAAAATATTCCTCTCCTGAACAAGTCCCATGCAAGATGTTCTAATGCAACTTGTCAGAAAATATTCAGCCATGATTTCCCTGGTTTACAGAGAACTTTGTAGATGTGAAAGTAGAGAGTACATATTCAATTAGAACAAACTCAAGAATCAAAGTGTCTTTTAAAAAAATATGAAAAATATTCCAATCTAGTTTGGAAAGTTATGAGGGGAATAAGTAGGTAAGTCTGGAAAGGTGTTAGAGAACAAGGAATAAAAACAGAGAAAGCTCAGGGAATGACAAGAGACATGTCAGACATGACTAGCAGAGTAGAGGCTTTGATTCCTCACAGGGGTATCTCTGCCCCAGATATGAACATCTACATCAGGAAATGCTTGTCACCCTGGCCCTGCAAAGGGGTTTCAGCAGGCGGTGCCTCCAGAGACATTTCTTTCTCTATTGAGAGAACAAAGACACTGCAGGGATTTCAAGAAATTCTGCCTCTGCTGTTTCCTAATCAGAACCTTTGCTGCAAACTTGATTTGAATAGTACAAAAAAATCATAGACTCTGCAGGTGAATATTAATCATTGGTAAATTTACATTAGTTAAGGGAGAAAACAAATCTGTGATGGTTCTTTTTTTCCCTGATCTGACTGGCAACTCCTAGATTCCCAAGGTGTTGCTTACATGAAATAACAACAGTTTATTAAAGCAGAAGCAGTGTGTCTGTCCTAAGAAATATTCCTCTGAGGAAAGTCAATATAGTGTTCCTATTTTTAAAAGCATAAAAAATAGAATTTATTGAAAATATCCCTGGCCTTTGATCCATGGATATGGACATTGTTCTGCAGTGTCTTACTATAGATGCTAAGTCATTCCTTGACCTTAGGCCAGGAGAACCCAGGCTGGAGGAGTCACAGAATCACAGCGATGGTGGGGTGATTGGGACAGCCCTGGAAAGGGAGACTGGAACGGAAGACAGACAGAATCTTCTCTACTTCTTGATAGAAGAATATTCATCAGGAAAACCTGAAATATAGGAGATCTGTTGCAGTGAGGGCAGTGTAGAAGATCCAGAGATGCATCCATGGATGCATCCAATCTCCTCTCACCCCTTATTGATACCAAACAGAAAATTCAAATAGAAAATTACTCATGAAACCACTTACTAAAGGCCCTGTTGCTGCATAATAAGGTCGTTCATGTTGTGAACAAATTCCCCAGAATAAAGGGGGGAAAACCCAGCAATCATTGCATCTCCCGTGCTGTGTGCCACAGATTTCTCTGTTTAAAAACATCTGGCATCTTCAGAGGAACTGACCATGAGTGGATGCTGAAGAAGAAGTAGTGTCAGAGCGACAGGGAACATTCCTGCAGCCTGCACAGAGCTGTGATTCTGGCTGTAGACTGAGCCTGCAACACCAGGCAGGTGTCTAAATGGATCTTCAGTTTCTATGGCTTCTTGTTACCTGGATGGCCACTGGGATGCACCACCAGCCTACTTCTCTGTCCTAGAGGAATACAGAGCCCATTCTACCCTCCAGCTCTGCATCTGGGGTCTAGCTTCAAGGGCAAAAAGAAATGTTAGAAAACATGTATAGTATCTTCCTCCCCACATTCACAGGGCTGTGATTTCATCCAGGACTCTAGATGTTCAAACTCCAAGGATAGATTTCTTTCCTGGAAAGTTGTTTTGAAAGTTGTATGGAAAAAAATTTGACAAAGAAGTGGCAAAAAACTTATACTCATCTGAAAGCTACCTGGGATGATGTATATAGATGGCACCAGAGGATGCCAGGTGAAGGTCAAAAGGTCAAAGTAGTCCATGGTCAGAAAAGGCTCAGTGACAATTATTGGGGCCCAGTCAAAGACCTCCCTGACACAGAGCAGGGTTCTGCCAAGGAGACTATGGTCACTGCTGGGCTACTCTGACACCTGGGAAGAGATGTAGAAATATTTTCCATGCCTAGCAAGCACAACATTCTGAATCCAACATCTCAGATCATCAAAATAATATTGTTTGGATAAAGCACAGCCCATCCATTCCACTTCTGGGCACTTACCAAATGGCCACAATCAAGGCCATACTAAAGTAACCAGTACAACCATGTTTATTTACCATAGCTAAGATATAGAACCAACCCAGATGCCCCAGAATAGATGAATGGATCGAGATGTGGTGTATATACTCAATGGAGTTCTATGCTTTAGAAAAGTGTGTGTGTTCCCTTTTGGCCATATCACCTCCAGCATTTGCTGTTACTAGATTTCATAATTATAGCCATTCTAACTGGGGTGAGGTGGAATCTCAATATTGTTTGCATTTCTTTCATGGCTAGAGAAGTTGAGCTCTTATTCATGTATCTATTGGCCATTCTTATTTCCTCTTCAGAGAAGTTTCTCTTTAAGTCTTTAGCTCACTTATTAATCCAGCAGTTGTTTCTTTGAGGATTTGTTGTTGGAGGATTTAAATTTTTGAGTTCTAAGTATATTTTATATTTGTGACCCTTGATTGTTATATGGATAGTGAAAAACTTTTCCCAGCCCTTGGGCTTTCTATTGATCTTGCTAGTTATGTCCTTTGCCATGCAGAAGTTCTGCAGTTTCATGCAATCCTATTTGTCCAACCTCTCTTTGATTTGTTGTTTCTAGGTCTCTATTAAGAAAATTTCGGCCTGAGCCAAGGAACCCTAGAGTTTCTCCTATTCTTGTCTGTAATGTTTTCAGGGTATCTGCTTTGACTTCGAGGTCTTTGATCCATTTGGAGTTGATTCTGGTGCAGGCTGATACATAAGGATCCAGCTTTAGTTTTCTATACAGGTGTTCAACCAATTTTGCAGTACTATTTACTGAAGAGGCTGTCTTTCTTCTATTCTATTTTTTAGTTTCCTTATTTACAATTAGGTGGTTATAGGTCTGTGTGTTCATTTCTGGGTCTTCAGTTCTTTGTTTTAAATACATTTTTATTGTAAAAATAGTGTACAGAGGGAGTTACAGTTACATGAGTAAGGTAATGAGTACATTTCCTATCGAGTGTTGTTACCTTCTCCTTTGTTATTTCCCTACCATACCTTCCCTTCCCATCTTCCCAACTCCTCCCTCCCTCCCATCCTCCAAGTTGTAAAGTTCATTTTTAACATAGTGTCTTGTACATCTCATGGTTACAATGGGTCAACCTGTAGCCCTATTTAAGCATTTTGCTTTTTTCCCTTTCCATCCCCAAATTAGAAAAGTGTATATACAAAATGCAGGGCACTGTAATCAAATACAGTGAAAACAGGGGTTATACCATGGGGAAGAACATACAGAAGAAAGAAAAAAATCACATAGTATATTATAAATACATTAAAAATAATAGCAAGAAAGAAAAACCACTTGTGTCCCTGTCTTGGGGTTCATTTCATTTAACATCATCTTATATGGTTATATGTATATAGCTTTTGACCTTTTCTGCTTGTCCTAGACATATACTAGTTATTGCAAATAAGGGAAACCATGGGACCTATGTTCCTTTGGGCCTGGCTTACTTCACTTAATATAATTTTCTCCAAGAAGATTAGGTGGCTATACGTCTGTGGGTTAATTTCTAGGTATTCAGTTCTATTCCATCAGTCCTCAGGTCTGTTCTTGTGCTAGTACCAAGCTGTTTTGATTACTATGGCTTTGTAGTAGAGTTTGAAATTTGGTATTGATATTCCTCTAGCACTGTTCTTTCTGTTAATGATTTTTTTGCTATTCTGGTCTTTTATTATTTCATATGATTTTTTGGGTTGCTTCTTCTATTTCATTGAAAATGAGGTTGGGATATTGATTTGTTTTGCATTGAATTTGTAGCCTTATTAGCATTTTCATGATGTTAATCCTCTCAATTCAGGAGCTTGGTAGGTTTTTCCACTTCCTAAGTTCTGCTTTAATTTCCTTTTTCAGGTTTTTAAAACTTTCATCATAGAGGTCCTTCACTTCTTTACTTAACTTCTAGGTATTTTATTTTTTGTGGGTTTATAACAAATGGAGTTGCTTTCCTGATTTGTGGCCACACTGTTCTCATTGTTGGCATACAGAGAAGCCATTGATTTTTGAGGGTTAATTTTATTCCTGGTACTTGCCAAAGTTTCAAATCAGCTTGAGTAATTTGGGAGTGGAGTCCACAGGATTCTTTAAATACAAGATCATGTCATTTAGGGACACAAATATCTTTTTTCTTTCTTGCTATTGTTTCTAACATATTTATAATGTACCATGTAAATTTTTTGTTGCTTTCGATGTTCTTCCCTCATGATATAACCCCTGTTTTCACTGTATTTGATGTAGGTGCCCTGCATTATGTATATACACTTCTCTAAATCGGGGAGGGAAAAGGAAAAAAAAACTAAAATGCTTAAATAAGGATACAGGTTGACCCATTATGACAATGAGATGTACAAAACACTATGTTGAAAACGAACTTTACAACTTCAACAGGGGTGGAGGGGTAGTTGTGGAGGTAGGAGGGAAGGGATGGTAGGGGGAAAACAAAGGAGGAAGCACCAATGTTCAATAGGAAATGTACTCATTACTTTGCTCTTGTAACTTTAACCCCTCTGTACAACATTTTTACAATAAAAAAATGTACACAAAAAAGACCATGTCATCTTTCCTTATTTGGATCCCCTTTATGTTTGTGTCTTTTCTTATTGCTGAGCTAGGCTTTCTAATACTAAATTGAAGAAAAGTGGAGAAAGTGGACATCCTTTTCTCGTTCCTGAGTTTAGCAAAAATGGCTTTAGTTTTTCACCATTAAGTATAATGCTGGCTGTAGGTTTGTCATTCATAGCCTTTATCATATTGAGGAATGTTCCATGAAGTCCTAGTTTTTCCAGAGCCTTCATCATAAAGGGGTGCTGGATCTTGTCAAATGTCTTTTCTGCATCTATTGAGATAATCATGTGTTTCTTATCCTTTCTCTTGTTGATGTGATAAATTATATTGATTTTCACATATTGAACCAGCTTTAATTCCTGAAATGAATCCTGTTTGATTGTGGTGTATTATTTTTTATGAGTTGTTGAAATCAATCAGCCAAAATTTTGTTTAGAAGTTGTGCATCATGTTCATCATAGAAATGGGTCTATAATTTCCTTACTTTGATGAGTCCCTGTCTGGTTTTGGATGAGGGTTATGATGGCTTCATAGAAAGAGTTTGGTAGCAAAGTTTGAACATTCACTTTCAATATCATTGAGAATCAAAGGAGTATTGGTGTGATTTCTGCTTTGAAGGCCTTGTAGAATTCAGCTGTACATCCATCCGGTCCTGGCTTTTCTTGTGTGGAGGTTTCTTATTGCTGTTTTTATTTTAATGCTTGATATGGGTCTATTAAGTTAGTTTAAATTATCTTGGTTTAGTTTTGGCATGTCAATATTTGCTATAAAGTCAATTCCTTCTGGATTCTCAAGCTTATTAACATAACATATTGAGAAATATTACCTCATAATGTTCTGAATCATGGTTGTTTCTGTGGTGATGTTTCCATTCTTATCTCTGAGTTTGTTTATTTGGGTGTGTGCTCTTCATATTCTGATAGATAGATTGCAGTGTGCTGTAGACAGCCCAGATAAAACTGACATGAAGGGGCTGATTCACTGCTCTCTATAATTTCTTGAATGAATAGCAGTCAGCCAGAGTGATATGATCTCACTATAATGTTGGCACATAAGGCCAGGGGAATGTAGCTCACACCTGTAACCTAACTACTAAAGAGGTTAAAATCAGAGCATGGAGGACCCATGCAATCCTGGGAACAAAAGTCCATGAGATGCTTGTCCACAATTAATCACCAAAGGTGCTAGGAAAAGAGATATGGCTCAAGTGGTAGAGAGGTAGTGTTGAACATAAATACTCCAAAAAAGACCCAGGCACAGGCCCAGAGTTCAAACACTGGACTGGAGAAAAGAAGCAAACAAGAAAGATAGTAAAGGATGAGGGAAGGAAGGAAGGAAGGAAGGAAGGAAGGAAGGAAGGAAGGAAGGAAGGAAGAAGGGAGAGAGGGAGGGAGGGTTGAGGAAAAACAAGAAGTGTAAAAAAGAGAATTCACTTGCAATTATTTTATATTGACAATTATTTTATTTGGTACTGAAAGCAATATAGATTAATGGGTAAATCAACTCAGATGAGAAGCTTAAGTGGAGGGGGATGAGAGAAAAGAGAAATACTGAAGACATACTAATAGTAATTCTCACTCCTCACCAGACATGGCCCAATGTGTGTGATATGCAGATCATCAGTTTGCCAATACCAAGAGAAACACTGCCTGATGAAAACTGAGAGCTATCTGACTCATGAAGACCCCTTGGGCATGGCTCTGGTCTGCATGGCTCTAGTCAGCCTGGATCTCTGCTTCTCTGCACTCAAAGCAGCTGTTCTTGCGGTGTTTATCAAGTACCAACACACACACATTGTCAAGGCTAATAACTGGGCCCTCAGCTACATCCTGCTCATCTCCCTCACCTGCTGCTTCCTCTACTTTGCTCTTCTTTGCCCATCCCCAAACAGCCTTCTGCATCCTCTGGCACACAACATTCACAGTGTTTTTCACCATTGCTGTCTCCATGGTCACAACCTGGTCAAGACCATCACTGTGATTCTGGCCTTCACGCTCACTCCTCCAGGGAGAAGGAAAAAGCAGTGACTGGTGTCCTGGGCTCCAACCTCATCATCCCCATCTGCACCCTCATCCAGGTGACTCTATGTGGCCTCTGGCTGGGAATCTCTCCTCCCTTTGTGGACACAGATGCACACTCTGAACATGGCCACATCATCCTGTGCAACATGGGCTCTCTCACCGCCTTCTACTGCGTTCTGGGTTACCTGGGCACCCTAGCCCTGGCCAACTTCATGGTAGCTTTCCTGGCCAGGAACCTGCCTGACACCTCCAATGAGACCAAGTTCCTGACCTTCAATGCTGGTGTTCTGCAGTGTGTGGCTCACCTTCTGTCTACCACAGTGCCAAGGGGAAGGTCATGGTAACTGTAGAGTGAAAGGCTTTGCAGAAGAAATCAAAATTTGGAAGAAATAAACCTTAAGATGAACATAAGTTTTGCCTAGATGAATTAAAGGTTCTGAGATGAATCTATACTATTTTGGCAGTCAAAACTTAATTTAAGGAACTTTTGGACAAAAAGGTACTCTTCCTCATTTCACGGGTTATGCTAGAGTCACATCAAGTTTCCAACAAGACTCTCTAAATTTGCATTTTATCCTAGATATTCTATGCTTCTTCTACTGAAATGTACCTTTCATGCTATCATTCATCCTTTAACATACATTTTCTACCCTAGTTTTTCCTTTCAATGACTCTTCCTACTTAAGCTATATCACTGCTTGAGTATCACTATATTGCAAAATCCACTAATATATGAACATTTGTCTTGGTGAAATTTCTCATGCTTCCATTGCAATAATTCAAGTACATTTTCTGCCCTAGTTCTGTGTTTCTTTTGTCATATTTACTCTTTTGCCATATTATTGTGTGTTTTGTAGAAAATCTCTTACTCTTTCTCATCTTTCCTTTAGAATTTTAGAAAGTATGTTAATATGCTCCAGTTTCCCATGGGAATCAATAAGTGTACTTTTTGGGGAAGTATTGCCAGGGCACCAACATGACTAGAGCTGTCCAATGAGCAAGTGGTGCAATAGTTTGGTTGTTGGTCATTATTTCTAACTGGACGCTGAAGGTACAATGTGCACAACTCTCCAAGTTTAGCCATGTGGTCTTAGACCTTAAGCATCCTCAATAGTAACAGAGAAACTGAATCATCTATCATAAGAGAAAAAGATCCCCAAAGAGAAAAAAAACAGTAGGTATGCCCAGACTCAGAATCTGCCAATGTTCTTTGAGATTCTATGAGAACTGGAATGATTCAACAGTTCAGAACAGTCCTTGAAGAAATCAGAAATGTTCAAGAGCATGAAGTTGGAACATTGTCAGGCCACCACCACATTCTACAGCCACGAGGAGGGCAGAGATCTTGTCGTCATTCAATACTAAAGCTGTGACTGAATGAAGTTAGCTCACCCACATATGCATGACAGAGACATACACAGCACTGTCTCTAATTCTTCTGGGCCATTGCTGAAGGGCAGAAAAGCATCTGCACCAAGGCAGAAATGTCTGAAAGCCACACAGACTATTCCCAATTACAGTGAATCAAAGAAGACAGTGTTTATGTAAGACTACAATTGTTAGACAAGTATGTACACAATACAGGTACATTGATGGATTTTTGCTACAAGAAAGCTTTAATGAGAACTAAACAAAACAAAATGAATGATTGTTAGACTACTGTGTCAAATGTCTGTATCAAACTCTAAATATTATGATTAGTTACCCAATAGAGAAGTAAGAACAAGAAAATGTCATATCCAAGTCTGTCACCAGAGGCTCACGCCTGTAATCTTAGTTACTCAGGAGGCTGAGATCTGAGGATCACAGTTCAAAGCCAGCCTGTACAGGAAAGTCCGTGAGACTTTTATCTCCAATAAAGCACTAGAAAGTCAGAAGTGGCACTGTGGCTCAAGAAGTAGAGCTCTTGCCTTGAGCTGAAGAGTGCAGAGACAGTGCTCAAGCCCAGAGTTCAAGCCCCACAAACAACGACAACAACAAAAAGAAAATTTCAGATCCAATTATATTTTTCCCTTTAGGAAGTCTAAACTTACCTTTTTTTGTTGATTGGGGGGCTGGGCCTGGGCCTGGGCGCTGTCCCTCAGCTATTCAAGGCTAGTGCCTTACCACTTGAGCCACAGTGCCACTTCCAGCATTTTTTCTGTTTATGTGATGCTGAGGAATTGAACCTAGGGCCTCATGCACGTGAGGCAAACACTCTACCACTGAGCCAACTTCTCAGCCCCTAAGCTTACCATTTTATGCTAATAATAAATTGGTCATTACCCTCATATTATACATTCATCACACTCTAATAACAGAAGATAATTGCTCCTGGATTCTTAAGGAAATAAAATGTATATTTACTTGCCAAAGGAGATAACCTACCAGAATTATCCTGATCTCATGCCTTATGTTCACAAACAGTGATTCCAATGCAAATGTATCACTAAAAGTTTATGTGTAAACACTTACAATTTACATTAAAATAGCTTATACTTAGCCAAGCACCAGTGCCTCAGGCCTGGTGCTACTCAGGAAGCTGAGATATGATGATGAGGGTTCCAAGCCAGCCTGGGGCAGGAAAAGTCCTGAGTTTTTTTATCTCCAATTAACCACCAGAAGATAGAAATGTATCTGTGGTTCAAGTAGTAGAATGCTATCTTTGCACACACACACAGACACACACACACACACATGCTCAGGAACTACACCCAGACCCTGAATTCAACTCTCAGAACCAGTACACACACAGAAGAAAACCCCAGCAAAACAAAGCTCAGGGTCATTTCTTTATGTGGCAATGGTGTATTTATGTTGAAGTATAGAAAGATAAAGTATATGAATGAAAAGAGCAACACAGAATCCAGAAGTCATATCTGGGTAAAAACAGTATTCTCTGAATAATGCCATCAATCATTTTTTGTTTTGTTTTGTTGGTTATGGGGTCTGAACTCTGAGCCTAGGTGCTGTCCCCCAGCTCTTCAGCTTAAGGCTCTCACTCTACGCTTGAGCCACAGTGCCACTTCAAGATTTTTCTGTTTATGTAGTGCTGAGGAGTCCAACCCAGCGCTCATGCATGCAAGGCAAACACTCTGCCACTGAGCCACCTTCTCAGCCCCTATCAATTCTGTTTTAAAGGCTGAGGTTCCCACCTAAAATATGATTACAACGATCTCTTTGCAGTCCAAAGGAAAGAGTTTATTGTAGTTTGAGGAAGATAGGAAATAGAACCAGTATAGGAAAAAAGAAAAAAAAAAACTTTTGCTTACCCATTCTGATAACCAAACACCAGTAAGAGCTTATAAAACTTGGTGAACTGTGATGTTCACACATGTGAAAGATTTTTTTACAGTGCTATCCTACCACGTGGCTTCCCAAAACTTTTGTGTGTGTCTTTATGATTAAGTGATGATATTAAGAGATGATATTCCAAGAGTCCTTCACACATCCATATATCAGTATTTACTGGGTTAAGCTGCTTCTGATTTAGCCATGACCAAAGAGTAAAGAACCAAAGATCTTTTCAAGCCTGATGCCCACTGAAATCTCAGCATCTGTCCTTGGGATTGACAGACCAGGAGCTGGCCAGTGCCAGACTCTGTCCTTGAGGGTACAAGCATGGAATCCACACCTGTCCTGGAGACACTGGAGTGAAGGAGGGAAAGGATGAGCTTATCATTGACTTCTATATGACCTTGGGAAAATCAATGCCCAGAACTCACAGTTAGCCAACTTGGTCATCTTATTGGAACATGTCTGTAAGGAGTCCCAAACATTAATAGAAGAAGAAGAGAAGAAACAAGAACACCCACAATATTTGGTAGGAGGGGTCTTTAAGCTATTTTGACCAAAGATAGTGTGTCATTTCTTCTTCCACTGCTTTATTTTTCTGCTTATTTTTATTTTTTAATTTAATTTAATTTTATTTTATTTGTGAACATACTGTACAGAGGGGTGACAATTACATGGGCAGGATAATGCATACATTTCTTACCAAGCATTGCAGCCTCCTCCTTTGTTTACCCTTCACATCCTTTCCCAGCCTCTTCCCTCCCCACCCCCCCAGCCGCACCGATGTTGTAAAGCTCATTTTCGACATGACAACTTGTAATTCTCATTGTTGCAACAGGCCCACCTGTATCCTTAAATGACTTGTTTTTCCCCATCTTCTCCACAAGTTATACTGACATCAAGTATAGTGAAAGCAGGGGTTATACTGTGGGGGAGGGACTTACAAAGCAACAAAGAAATAATCTTATAAATGCATTAGAAACACATGCATGAAAGAAAAAAAACATTAAAGTACATATCTAAGGGTTCATTTTCCTAACATCACACTATCTGACCTTTTCCGCTTGACTCATACATATACTAGATATTGCAAATAAGGGAAACCATGGGACCTATGTTTCTTTGGGCCTGGCTTACTTCACTTAATATAATTTTTCCAAGTTTTTCCATTTCCTAACAAATGGGGCAATGTCATTCTTTCTAGAATTCCATTGTATATATATATACCACATTTTCTTGATCCATTCATCTACTGAGGGGCATCTGGGTCTGCTTATTTTTAATATCCAGTAGTATTCTATCACTATTTTTATAGGTCTAATTTCCACACTGTAAATGTGTTACTATTTTAAACATACTGACAAAAATCTTGAGTAACATTTATTTAACTTTTCACATTTTGTGAAAATCTCAATATTATATGCATCATTTTTTTTCAATTACATGCCAGTGTCTCCCTTAGAAGGCTGAACTCTGAGGATCAGAGTGCAAAACCAGCATGGGCAGAAAAGTCCAGGAGACCCCATCACTAGAAAAAATGTTAGGGTATAAGCATTTCTCAAATGGTAAAGTGCCAGCAGTGAATAAAGAGGCGAAGTATAAGAGAGCATGAAGCTCAGAGGTTTAAGGTCTGATACACACACACACACACACACACACACACACACACACACACTTTTCTAAAGCATAGAATTCCATTGAGTGTATATACCACATCTCCATCCATTCATCTAGTGTGGGGCATTTGGGTTGGCTCTATATCTTGGCTATGGTAAATAATGCTGTAATAAACATGGTTGTACTGGGAGCTTTAGTATGGTCTTGTTTGTGGTTATTTGGGTAAGTGCCCAGAAGTGGAATGGATGGGCTGTGCTTTATCTAAACAATATCATTTTGGTGGTCCTAGGTGTTGAAATCAGAATGCTGTGCTTGCAAGGCATGGACAGTATTTCTATATCTCTCCCCAGGTGCTCCAATAATTGTCACTGAGTCTTTTCTGACCATGGACTACTCTGACCCTTTAACTTTCACCTGGCATCCTCTGGTACCATCCATATGCATCATCCCTAGTGGCTTTCAGGTGAGCATATGTTTTTTTTTTTGCCACTTCTTTTCTTTTCAAATTGTTTTTCCAAACAACTTTACAGGAAAGGAGTCCATCCCTGGATTTCGAACATCTAGAGTCCTGGATGAAATCACAGCCCGGAGGGTGTGGAGAAGAAAATGCTACACATGTTTTCCAACTTTTGTTGTTGACCTTGAAGTCGGACCCCAGATGCAGGGCCGGAGGGCAGAACGACTCTGTATTCCTTCAGGACAGAGGAGGAGGCCTGTGGTGCATTCCAGTGGCCATGCAGGTAATAAGAAGCCACAGAAACTGAAGATCCATTTAGACACCTGCCTGATGCTGCAGGCTCAGTCTACAGCCGGAATCGCAGATCTGTGCAGTCTGCAGGAATGTTCCCTGTGGCTCTGACACTGCTTCTCCTCCAGCTTCCGCGTGTGGTCAGTTCCTCTGAAGATGCCAGATGCATTTACACAGAGAAATCTGTGGCACACAGCAAGGGAGATGCGGTGATTGCTGGGTTTTTCCCCCTTTATTCTTGGGAATTCATTCGCAACATGAATGACCCTGGTATGCGGCAACAGGGCCATCGGTAAGTGATTTCATGCCCTTTTGCATTTTCTGTTGATTTATTACAAAGGAGGGGAGGAGGTTGGATCCATTGATTGTTCTCTAGATCTTGTGCACTGCCCTACTACCTGACAAATGTTAATTCTTGGGGGGAGAAATGCATCTCTCCGGAAGAAATGCATCCTGTTGTCTCTCTTTGAAAGAAAGATCATGCTTCTGTGTTTCAATGTACCATGTTTCTGAATTGCCTTCACCAGACCTCATTTTCCCCAATTACCCTGCCTCATTTTCCCCTAAATGACTTTGGTTCCTTCATCTTTAGGGAGGTAGATGAATAAATATTCCCTGTATTTTCTGTAAGCTTGCTGTACCTCATTTTCCCCTAATCTGTCTTGTTTCATTTTTCCCCTAAATGACTCTCTTCTCTTAATCTTAAGGAAAGTAGATAGACTATGTTTAAACTTGAGTTTTTGCATTTCTGGCAGTCATTAACCTAGACTATCTTTCCTCATTTTTCCCTTAAATGACTTTGTTCCCTTAATCTTCAGGAAAGGATCTGAATGAAGATCTCTTGTATTAGTTTAAACTTGGCTTTTATAATTAGTAGCAGTATTTTTTTTACCATGTCTCACATTCCCTAGTTTATCCTGCCTCATTTTCCCCTAAATGACTTTGGTCCCTTAATTTTAAGGGATGTTGATTGGTGAAGATCCATCTCCTGTCACTGTATCAAGTTGAGCAGTAGCACCCATACTGCCTAGCCAGGGATTAGAAGACCTGTCCTGTGTTTTCAAGGGGTAACATGGGAAATTCAGTTGTTTGATTGATCAGACATCTTTACAAGCATTCTTTGACTCAGAACTGGAAAGGAAGTGAAGAAATTAAGGAAGATAATAAGCCAAAGAAATAATACAAGGTACAGCAGATTAATATTTATCCAAATGTTAATGCTAGAAAGATAAACAATTGTTCTCTTCAAGTGTTTCCAGAGAACCATGAGGTAAGGAGGTTGTTCCAGCTAAGAGCAGAGTGACACTTAATATCAATTTGAATGTGTAAATCTGGAAGGGCTGAAGAGATATTTGAGTTGTCTGGAATATACACATGACATTTAACCTTTAGCATTATGCAGGTTCCTCCTTGGGCTCTGGTAAGGATGTCTAAAACCATCCAATTTTAAAGGATGGCTTGTCTTGTCCCATTGCCTATAATTATATTTTTGCTCTTTCCAGAAGACAGTAGTCATTGGGTTCAATTGCCTAAGAGTGGAAGTTAGCCATCAATAACTTCCCTTGTATGGTGCTAGGCCCACTGTAAAAATTAGTTCGTTTCCAAGTTAACCCAAAGAATAATCACTAGAAAATGTAAAGATGGCTTCTTATACATCCTAAGAATAAGGTAGGAGCTCTAACAATTATTATGACACTGAAGACTTTTTTTATAATTGAGTAAACAAAAGTTAAAATTTGAAACTGGCAGCCATTCTCCTTGCCTCATTTTCTGTAGTCTATCCTTCCTCAGTACAACATCTTCAGTCCATTGCCATCAAGACCAGCTTTGCACTGGATCAGGACCAAATCCCACCCAGGTTGTACATGATGGAGGTAGGCCCAAGGCCGCCACAGCCAGCCACAATTAGTGATAGCTGGAACCAAAGTCTGATTGGTGGTAGATGTCTTTCCAAAGTACTGGGTGATCACAGAGCTCTTCTAGAGGAACTCCTGGATATAGGGTCACTGCAACCTTCCAGTGCTATCACCTGACCCACAATAAACATTTAAGCCAAAATTGCCATTTTATTCCTGGCCCTAGTCACAGTGAGTGGGATGGAGAACGCTGCTGTGTCACAGGATCTTGGTGATGTGAATAAAGAAGCCACAGAGCCATCTTGGTGGGCACCACCCTGCATCAAGGCTCAGTCTCCCATCCAGAGAGCCCAAACTGCCAGGGGGTTGCACTGAGGCTAACACACCAGTTTGTTGTGCTATAGGTCATTGCAAAATTGTGTCCTAAAGCTTAACAGGACTCTGCCTGCTGCCATCTTGAGCACTGTTCTTCGGTGAGCAGAGGTCCGAGTTTAGGGGTGAGCTCTGAGAATGGAGCTGAGCCAGATCACAATGGAGTCACACAGCAACAGAGAACTCACAAGTGTGGGGAGCAAGGCAGGTGTTACCATGCTTCACTCATGGTGGACATCATCATGGGTGGCACTTGGTTCTGCTGCAGTGACCTTCATATATCTCCTGATAGAATCTAATGGGACCTTTGGTCCAGGTAGCAAATTGGGGCTCTAGGTTTTTCTGGATTATGTGTGCAGCCACAGCATGCCTGAAACAGGGTTCTAAGAGGAAACTTTTACCCTACCTTGTTCTCTGTTTGCCAACAACTTGTATCCAATGCTTGCTGCCCTTCACAAGATTTGGGGGAGGGAGGGTATGACAGTGAGTTCCTTCTCTGTTCTAACATACCAGAGGCACAATCTAAAGGACTAGATCTACAGTTGAGAGTATAAGGCATGACCCCAGCACTGTGCTCAGTACATGGGCATGGTGCATTTAACTTGAATTATCTCCTTCCCTGCAATGTTGCAGGGTTCTCTGTCCACTCTGAGCTACTAGTGCTGGTGGAGGGGAGGAACTTGGAGATGTCTTACTTCCACCTTTGCCCACAAATGCTTTTCTGTTGTTTCTAATAAAGGAGGTCTCTCTGGTCCACACCTCCTGAATTTATCATCTGTTCTTTGGTCGATGCAGCATGTTCAGTCTTCTTCGACTGCCAACTTTCTCTGCTTCTGGATGATTACTTTGAATGATAATGTACTATAAGTCAGCTTAGACTGCCTGTGACTATGTGACCAGAATTGTAGTGTTTTATTTTATTAAGAAAATTTTAGCTTGTTCCATGGAGACCTAGATTTCCTCCTATTCCTTCCTGTAATTTTTTCAGGGCGTCTGCTTTGACTTCAAGGTCTTCAATCCATTTGGAGTTGATCCTGGTACACGGTGATATGTAAGGATCTAGTTTTAGTTTTCTACAGACAATAAACCAATTTTGCCAGCACCACTTACTGAAGAGACTGTCTTTCTTCCATTCTAATTTTTTAGCTCCCTTAGCAAAGATTAGGTGGCTATTGGTCTGTGGGTTCATTTCTGGGTCTTCAGTTCTATTCCATTGGTCCACAGGTCTGTTCTTCTGCCAGTTCCATGCTATTTTAATTATTATAGCTTTGTAGTAGAGTTTGAAATTTGGCATTGGTATTCCTCAAGCCCTGTTTTTTCTGCTAAGGACTGTTTTTGCTTTTTGGGGTGTTTTATTGCTTCATATAAAATTTTGGGTTGCTTTTTCTATTTCTTTGATGAGTGAGGTTAGAATATTGATAGTTCATGCATTGAATTTGTAGATAGCCTTTGGAATTATTGCCATTTCCACGATGTTAATCCTCCCAATCAAGGAGCATGGGAGGTTTTTCCACTTCTTAAGTTTTGCACTAATTTCCTTTTTCAGGTTTTTAAAGTTTTCATCATAGAGGTCCTTCACTTCTTTAGTTAATTCCGAGGTATTTTATTTTTTTGTGGGGCTATTACAAAAGCAGTTGCTTTCCTGATTTCAGCCATGCTCTTCTCATTGTTGGCATACAGAAAAGCTATTGATTTTTTTAATTTTATTTTATTTTATTTGTGAACATACTGTACAGAGGAGTTACAATTACATGGGCAGGATAATGCGTACATTTCTTACCAAGCATTGCAGCCTCCTCCTTTGTTTACCCTTCACATCCCTTCCCAGCCTCCCCCCTCCCCCCAATCCCAATCCTTCTCCTTCCCCCCCCCCCCCCCACCGACGTTGTAAAGCTCCTCCCCCTTGATTTTTTTTTACCTTCAATTTCATTGAAGAGTTGGAGGAGCATTAGTGTGAGTTCTGCTTTGAAGACATTATAGGATTCACCTGTAAATCCAACTGGTCCTGGGCTTTTCTTGGGTGGGAGATCTCATTGCTGTTTCTATTTCAATGCTTGATATGGGTATGGAAGGTGTTTAAATCATCTTGGTTTAGTGTCAGCTTATTGATATCTGTTAGAAAGTCATCCATTTCTACAGAAGGGAACCTTACTGCATTGTTGATGGGAGTATAAACTTGTTCAACCACATTGGAAAGTCGTTTGGAGGTTGCTCAAAAAACTCCACATAGAGCTCCCCTGTGACCCAGCAATCCCACTTTTGGGCATTTACCCAAATGATCACAAACTAGACCCCACTAAAGCTACCAGCACAACTATGTATATTGCAGCCTTATTACCATAGCTAAGATATGGAACCAACCCAAATGCCCCTCAGTAGATGAATAGATCAAGAAAATGTGTTATATAAACACCATGGAATTCTGTGCTTCCATCAGACAGAATGACATTGCCCCATTTGTTAGGAAATGGGAAGACTTGGAAAAAATGATATTAAGTGAAGTAAGCCAGGCCCAAAGAAACATAGGTTCCATGGGTTCCCTTATTTGCAATAACTAGTATATGTCTGAGACAAGCAGAAAAAGTCAGATAAGTTGATGTTAGGTGAAATTAACCCCAATATAAGGATTCAAAAGCTTTTTCTTTCATGTGATTGTTTCTAACATATTCATAAGATGATTTCTTTGTTGCTTTGTATGTCCCTCCCCCACAGTATAACCTCTGCTTTCACTGTATTTGATGTCAGTATAATTTGTAGGGAGGAAGGGAAAAAACAAATCTTTTAAAAAGGGATACAGGTGGATCCATTGCAACAATGAGATGTACAAGTTGTTATGTCAAAAAACGGACTTTACAACTTTGGCCCAGGGCAGGGGGGTGGAAATGGGAAGGGATGGGAAGGGGAAACAAATTAAGAGGCAACAATGCTTGATAAGAAATGTACTCATTACCTTTTCAGGTAATTGTAACCCCTCTGCACAGTATTTTCACAATAAAAAAAGACAATCGTCCATTTCTACCAGATTCTGAACCTTATTAGCATAAAGTTTTGAGAAGCATTCCCTTGCAATCTTCAGAATGTTGGTTGTTTCTGTGGTGATGTTTCCATTCTCATCCTTGAGTTTATTTGGGTGTGTTCTTTTCTTTTTCTGATAAGATTTGCTAAGGGTCTGTCAATTTTGTTAATTTTTTCAAAGAACCAACACTGTTTTTTAAACTTTCTATGGTATTTTGGGATTCTAATTCATTTAATTCTGATTTGATTTTAGTTATTTGTTTCCATCTACTGGGTTTATCTTGCTGCTTTTTTTCAAGGAGCTTTAGGTGCCTTGTTAAATTGTTGCTTTCAGATCTCTTGATGTAGAACCATGAGCTATCACCTTGCATCTGAGTACTGCCTTTGCTGTGTCCCCGAGAAGCTGGTAATTTGTGTCTTCATTGTGTTGAGAATTTCCTTTCTAATCTCTTCCATGACCCACTGGTGGTTCAACTTAAATTGTGTTTCTTAAGAATTGTTTCATTTGGGGCTGGGAAGGTGGCTCAGTGGTAGAGCGCTTGCCTTGCATGCTCGAGGTCCTGGGTTCGATTCCTCAGCACCACATAAGCAAAAAAGAAAAAAAGCCAGAAGTGGCGCTGTGGCTCAAGTGGTAGAGCACTAGCCTTGAGTGGAAGAGCTGAGGGACAGCGCCCAGGCCCAGAGTTCAGGCCCCAAGACTGGACCAAAAAAAAAAAGAATTGTTTCATCTACAGACCTACCTCAAGGTACTCAATGAGTTGGTGTGTGAGCTGGACAAGCTCCTGTGTCTCAGTTATCAATGCTTTTCACATATCCACAAATGTCAGAGAGAAAAGCCAGCTCTCTCACTTTCTGCAATCTCAGAAGAATAGCATTCTGGTGTATGCTGATCAAATCCTGTTTCAGGAGCTCTCCTACTTCTAATTACATTCCTAAGACTCCAAATTCTAATTCCACCCTCTTCGCAGATAGGGTCTAAACAATTAATTTATACAGATACAAGTATTCAATTCAAAGGTCTTGAGATTTCAACTTAATCAAATTTGTAGTACTCGTTTACTACCTAAACTTCTGTGATATCTGTGCAGGCTCAACTTAAAGAAATACCAGTTGGTTCTGTCCCTGACCCTCGCAGTTGAGGAAATCAACAAGAATCCCCATCTGCTACCCAACACGACCCTGGGGTTTGAGATCTATATTTCACATTATGTAGAAGCTGATCTGTTAGAGAATCCACTGACCTTACTGTCTGGGAAGAATAAAAACAGCCCTAATTATACCTGCAGGAGATATAGCAAAGCTGTAGCAGTACTCACAGGAACCTCAAGCACATCTGCCCCAATTGGAACACTGCTAAACCTCTATAAACTTCCACAAGTGAGTCTGGGAAAGATGGTGAGATGAGAAGGTATGTTCCCTTTGTCGCTGTCTTGGACATGCTGAATACGGGGAAAGGAAGAGGTGATATTATGAACCTCTATTATTGAATGACCTCAAAGGAAAAGACCCCCAAAATTGGGTGGTGTGTCCATATTATCTTTGTTGCAAGAGATAAAAGGAGAGTTTATAAGAGAGCAAAGAATGAACCCAGGTTCTGAACCTTATCCATACATTTCTATAAAGATCTTGGAAAGTGTAGGAAGACAACTTTACGTTTGGGTAAAGCAAACCTTCCCAACCAACGCTGCCAGATGTTGTTTAGTTCACATCAGGACTGAAACTTTGACTTTGACCATTCTCTTCCTGTTACTTTGACTTTGACCATTCTCTTCCTGTTACTTTTCCCCTTTTTAGTTCACCTTTAGGTCTTTTGATCCTTTCCTGAGTGACCATGGACAGTTCAGTGCTGTCTATCAGATGTCTGCCAAAGACTCAGCTCTAGCCCTGGCCATGGTATCCTTGATGCTTCATTTCAGCTGGACCTGGGTGGGACTGTTCATCACCGAAGATCACTATGGTGTGTGGTTCCTCTCAGAACTGAGAAAAGAGATGGGCAAGAATGGAATCTGTTTTGCCTTTGCAAACACAATCACATACAATGCCATACCAAATTTCGCAAATGATGCATTGATATATAGCCAGATTATGGAATCATCAACCAATGTGACTATCATTTATGGGGACAGTGAATTTCTACTAAGCTTTATTCTTAAATTAGGGGACTTTTTAATTACAGGGAAAGTATGGGTCATGAACTCACCCTATGACGATGTGACCCTCAGCAAAAGATATTTCCTGCTAGACACCTTCCACGCACCCCTCACCTTCTCTCACCACCATGGGAACATTTCTGGGTTCACCAGTTTGATCACATTAGCTGAATATTCCAAGAACTCAGAAGATATTTCCCTTCCTAGCTTATGGATTCAGGCTGTTCAATGTATACTGATTAAGTCTGATTGTACAAAATTGGGGCACTGTTTCTATAATACCACACTGGATTGGTTGCGGGGGCACATTTTTGACACAGCTGTGACAGAAGAGAGTTACAACATCTACAATGCTGTGTATGCCGTGAGCCAAGCCCTCCATGAAATGCTTCTTCATCACACGGAAGGGCCACCAGCACACAATGAACAACCAAGGATATTTCTCTCTTCACAGGTAAAGACTTATCTTTTAAGTGCTCCAGGCACAGTGTCTTTCTAGACCCTTTCATAACAGATGGAATTAGGTAGTCTGTTTCTTTTATTGAAAATCCAAGGTGCACTGGGCCCATCATGCTCTCCATGAAGTAACCATACAGCTGTTTGACAACATTCTTGAATAACACTGCGTCCTTGAGAAGGAAGTGTTGTGTCTTCTGTCCCCATCCTCATTTTGTGTTTTATAAGCCCTCACCCTTTTAATAGTACAAATCTAAATTCTCCTTGTAACTGATTAATATAGCAGGTCAAGATTGACTAGTGCTTGAAAACCTTAAGATTTTCTTGGCACGAAAGTTTCACACTTGTGGATCACTCCAGGTTACTTAGGAGGCTGGGATCTGAAGATTTCAGTTTAAAGACAACTACTTGGTTTTTGTTTACCTATTTTTCAGACTGACTCTCTGATCACATTCATAAAATAAGTGATTGTGGTTTGCTGGAGAGAAGCAGTGGAGGTCTGTCTTATTTTAAATCTTTATTTAGGTGGATGTGACTGGAGTTTTAATCTTTTAAATTTGGGTCTCTGCATCCTATCCTGGATAACCAGATTTTAGAAACTTGGTACCACTTCAGTCCTCTACAGGTCTGAATTTGCTCCATTGTTTGGATTCTTGTGCTGTATGTGAATTATATGTGTGTGGGGATGAAATGTAATCAGCACTGTCCATCATATTGGGTTACTGTAGTCACTGGGAAGCACTTCAACCTAGGTTAATATGTGTGTTTTAGATTCATCCCTTTTTGAAGAAGATCCAATTTATCAATGCAGTTGGAGAACAAGTGGTCTTGGATGAGAAAAGGAAATTGGAGGCAGAGTATGACATTGTGAATTTATGGAATTTTCCAGATGGTCTGGGACAAAGGGTAAAAGTTGGCAAGTTTTCTCCATCTAAGCCACATGGGCAACAGCTGAGTTTGTTTGAAAATCTGATAGAGTGGCCCATAGGAATTACCAAGGTGGGTCATTTCTACATTTTTCACTGTCTCTTTTTTTAAAAAGAGAAATATTGTTATAATGACGTAGTTGTAGAAAGAGATTACAATTTCCTAAGTCAGTTTATGCATGCAACATTTGTTGACCATGTCATCACATCCTTATTTCTCCCACAGAATTGTTTGTAACCATAATGCCATGATCTATGTATAAGTAAGCAATAAACTTTTCCTATTTTTAAGCTATTCACCTAAACTATGGCTCCTGGGTATACATGTCACAACTTTCTGGTTATGGAAGTTGCTTACAAACTGACTCAGGGATGGGCTAGGAGCACATTTAATTACCAATATGTTATTAAATGATTGCATATTCACTATCATAAAAGAGAAATGACATCTGTTAATCAGCATTCCAACTTTGTGGAAAAACACCTGAGAAAACTTAATTAGAGAACAGAAAGGTGCTTTGCTCCTGCCTGAAGATTGCAGACCATGGACAGGTAGACTGCTGCTTTTGAGTCTCAAGTGAAACTGAATGTAAGGGAGATTGCATCTTCCAGTGGGTACCCACCTAATGGCAACTGGGAATACAGAAGAAGATAGGAATAATCCTTGGTACCACTCCAGCCCCTTCGAAGAAATCAGCCATGCTTTAGACAATGGTTTTGAAGTTTTACTGAGTGATTTTCCTCTTCTGCTCTCCACATGTTCACAGAGGACTAAGAGAGAAGACACATCATGATCTGAACTCAAGAATGTGATACAGGATTTGTTTACTCTTTCTTAATTTCCTATGTATTAGCTCGACCTCTTCAAGGAACAATCACATCACTATATCACCAAGGGCTGGGGTTCAAGACCTGACATATTCTTAGAGTCATCTTATATGAATATAGAAGACAATTCAATTGATTTCTTGGCTATACACAAACAGAGATTATGCCTCTTAATAATTTTTTTTCTAAAGCACTGCAGTTTCTAGGATATCTTGTTACAGGGAGAATAGTCACTAACACTCATCTGAATTTTCTCAGACTCCTCAGTCTGTCTGCAGTAAGTGCTGTGGTCTTGGATTCAGGAAGGCCCCTCGGGAAGGAAAAGCTCCATGTTGCTTTGACTGTACCCTTTGCCCAGTGAATGAGATTTCTAATAGGACAGGTGAGTCTGTGACTTACAGAGAAATTTCCTATCTCTCTCTCCTTACCTAGAGTTCATACATGTCAACGAATTGCCCTACAGTAGTGTGTCAGGAACAGACATGTGCCTTCACCTAGAGTTCCATAGCTATCATTGACCATAGTTTTGCTTGGAATAACTCAGTCCACTGGTCTGCCATTATATATTCGATTTCACTTTCTAGTCTATTACAGGCTTTGATTATAAAATACCCCTCTCCTCACTCACCTTATCTTAGCTTTAAACACAAGATCAAGTACCAAGCCTTGATGCTCCAAAAGAGGTGGAAGCTGGGAGCTGATGTCTCATGCCTGAAATCCTAGCTACTCAGGAAGCTGAGATCTGAGGATCATGTTTCAAAGCCAGCCAGGGCAGAAAACAGGAAGTGGTGCTGTGGCTCAAGAGGTAGAGCACTTTTCTTGAACTGCATTACTCAGGGACATCACCCAGGTCCACAGCTCAAACCCCATGACTGACCAAAAAAATAAAAAATGATGTGGATATCATAATGGAATTATGGGTCTAACACAGCCTTTCCTTTCTGAGGGCCCAGCTCTGCCCTTCCTTTTAAATTAATTTTATTTTTCACTTAGCATACCTAAATGATACCAGGCAGGTTGCTATGATTACTCCATACCGGACACTAGCACTAATTTGACTAGCAACAACTCAAATATACTTCACTCAGAATTAGTTACCATCTACATTTGATTTCTCTTCTACCTCCTCTGGCTCATCCTCCCCAAACCCCCCATTATCCAAGAATGGCATTGTTCTTGACTGGGAGCCAAGTGCTCAGGAAGCTTGTGTTTGGTGTGAGTAGTGGGATGCAGTGAGGTGTAGACACTCCCATTAAAACTGACATGAGTGGGCTTATTCTCTGCTCTCCATTATTTCTTGAATAAATAGCAGACAACCAGAGTGATATGACCACCCTATAATGTAGGCACATAATGCTAGGGAAATGTAGTTCACACCAGTAATCCTACCTACTAAAGAGGATAAAATCTGAGAATGGAGGACAGATGCAATCCTGGGAATGAAGTCCATAAGATGCTTGTCCACAACTAATGATCAAAAGTGTTAGAAGAAGAGATGTGGCTCAAGTGGTAGACAGGTAGTGTTGAACACAAACACTCCAAAAAAGGCCCAGGCCCAGGCCCAGAGTTCAAACACTGGACAGGAGAAAAAAAGCAAGCAAGCATGCAAGCAAACAAGAAATCATGCAAGCAAGATAGGAAGGAGGGAAGGAAGGAAGGAAGGTAGGAGGGAGGGAGAGAGGGAAGGAGAGAGGGAAAGGAGAGGAGGGAAGGAGGGAGGGAAAGGAAGGAAGCAAGCAAGCAAGCAAACAAGCAAGCAAGCAAGAAAGAAAATATAAAAGCAAGAAGAAAGAAAGGAAGAAGGGAGAGAGGGAGGGATGGATGGGAAGAAGAAGAAATATAAGAAAGTAAGAGACTCACCTGCAATTATTTTGTATTGACAATTATTTTGGTACAGAAAACAATACAGATTAACAGGTAAATCAGGTCAGATGAGCTGCTTGAGTGGAGGGGGATGAGAGGAAAGAGAAATACTGAAGAGACATACTGAAGATTAATCATGATTCTCACTTCTCACTAGACATGGAACAGTGTGTGAAATGTCCAGATCACCAGTTTGCCAACACCCAGAGAAACCACTGCCTGATGAAAACTGAGAGCTTCCTGACTCATGAAGACCCCTTGGGCATGGCTCTGGCCTGCACTTCTCTCTGCTGCTCTGTACTCACAGCTGCTGTTCTTGGGGTGTTTATCAAGCACCAAGACACCCCCATTGTCAAAGCCAATAACCGGACCCTCAGCTACATCCTGCTCATCTCCCTCACCTGCTGCTTCCTCTGCTCCTTGCTCTTCCTTGGCCGTCCAAACACAGCCACCTGCATTCTCCAGCACACCACATTTGCAGTGGTCTTCACCATGGCTGTCTCCACGATCCTGGCCAAGACCATCACTGTGGTTCTGGCCTTCAAGCTCACTGGTCCAGGGAGAAGCATGAGGCTGTGGCTGGTGTCCCGGGCTCCTATCCTTATCATCCCCATCTGCACCCTCATCCAGGTGACTCTCTGTGGCCTGTGGCTGGGAATCTCACCTCCCTTTGTAGACACAGATGCACACTCTGAACATGGCCACATCATCATCCTCTGCAACATGAGCTCTCTCACCGCCTTCTACTGTGTCCTGGGATACCTGGGTGCCCTGGCCCTTGCCAGCTTCACTGTGGCTTTCATGGCCAGGAACCTGCCTGACACCTTCAATGAAGCAAAGTTCCTTACCTTCAGCATGCTGGTGTTCTGCAGTGTGTGGATAACCTTCCTGCTGGTCTACCACAGTTCCAACGGGAAGGTCAAGGTGGCTGTGGAGGTCTTCTCCATTTTGGCCTCCAGTGCAGGGCTCCTTGGCTGCATCTTTGTCCCCAAGTGCTACATCATCTTGATAAGACCTGAGAGAAAGTTTTTGCAGAAAAGATCACAATCTGCAAGAAATAAACCTTAAGATGAACTTAAGTGTTGCCTGGATGAATTAGAGGGTGTAAGAGCAGTCTATACTATTTTGGAAGTCAAAACTTAATTTGAGGAAGTTTTGGACAAAAAAGTTACTCTTCCTCATTTCACTGGTTATGTTAGAGTCACCTCAAGTTTCCAATAAGACTTTCTAAATTTGCATTTTATCCTAGATATTCTTTTTTAAAATAAGTTTTTAATGTAAAAATACTGTACAAAGGGGTTGCAGTCACATAAGGAAGGTAATGAGTAGATTTCTTATCAAGCATTTTTGCCTCCTCCTTTGTTTTTCCCTACCATCCCTTCTCTCCCATCTTCACAACTACATCCTCCCCCTCCCTGTGCCTAAATTGTAAAGTTCATTTTTTGACATAGCGTCTTGTACATCTCCTTGTTGCAATGGGTCAACCTGCATCCCTATTCAAACAATTTCTTTTACCTTCCATTCCGAAAATTATACCAACATCAAATATAGGGAAAACAGGGATTATTCCATGGGGAAGAGACATACAAAACAACAACAACAAATCACATGGTACATTAGAAAAAATAGCAAGCAAGAAAAAAAAACTTGTGTCCTTATATTGGGGATCATTTCTATCAAGATCATCTTATCTGACTTTTCTGCTTGTCTCAGATATGTACTGGTTATTGCAAATAAGGGAAACCATGGACCTATGTTTCTTTGGGCCTGGCTTCATATAATTTTTTTCAAAGTATTCCATTTCCTAACAACTGGGGCAATGTCATTCTTTCTGATGGAGGCACAGAATTCCATTGTGTATATATACCACATTTTCATGATCAATTCATCTACTAGGGGGCATCTGTGTTGGTTGCATACCTTAGCTATGGTAAATAAAACTGCAATAAACATAGTTGTGTTGGTAGCTTTAGTATGGTCTTGTTGGTGATCATTTGGGTAAATGCTCAAAAGTGAGATTGCTGGGTCACAGGGGAGCTCTATGTGGTGTCTTTTTTTTTTTGGTTGGTTGTGGGCTCTGAACTCTGGGCCTGGGCACTGTCCCTCAACTCTTCAGTTCAAGAGTAATGCTCTACCACTTGAGCCACAGCTCCACTTCCATGGTGCTGAGGAATTGATCTCAGGGCCTCATGCATGCAAGGTAAGCACTCTACCACTGAGCCACCTTCCCAGCCCTTGGAGTCTTTTTTTATATATTTATTTTTTTATTGTGAAAATACTATACAGAGAGGTTAAAATTACATGGGA
>NW_012267446.1:561847-563569 GCF_000151885.1 Dipodomys ordii
TTTTAAGTCAGTTTGTTTGAGCAGGCAGAAAAATGCTCTGCTTTACCCAGGATTTTGTGATCCTACTTCCAAGCTAGTTCAGTGGGAGGCAGATCTCCTTTGAGTATCACAAAAGAGGGAGATAGCTGTTTCCTCTTGTTTGGCAATGCTGTGATGAGGCTAGGTTCTGGGTAGAGTTGAGGCTTTTCAGCAAATAGTAACTTTTTCCTGAGGGGCTAGCTTCTGAGACACTAACAGAGCCCAGCCTGAAGCCATTCTCAAGGTTTATGTTTACTGAATTTCAATTGATTGTCTAGGCAGCCTCTGGCTCTGTTTACTCAGTGACAGAAAGTCACTCCTCTGTGGGCGGAGCTTGTTTTGCCTAGGCTGGGTGACTTTCCCCTGGGTGGAGCTGAGCCTGGTAGGTCAGGTCAGGTTCCTGTGACCTGCTAAATGACTCTTTTGTTTTCTACTAAGGCCTGAGTTGGAATTAGCTACTCAGCTGGGCCTTTGTCAGTATTAAAATGGAGATATCTGGTCATGGGGAAGGGTGGCCTTCCCTCCTCTGCTCCCTGAGAAGGATTGAGGATGTCAGGGTTACTCATGCCAGCGTCTTCCTTCCTGGGTCATCTCTGGTCTGTGATCTGCAAGATGAAGATAGCTTCTCTTTGTCAGTTCCTGCTGGTGTTGAGTAGAATCCGCTCACCTGCTGTGTCTGGTGCCTTTGTCCCGGACTCTCTGTGTTGTAGGTATGGAGGCTATGGCCGCCACAGCTCGCCACTGCAGTGCAAGTGCAAGCACTTGCTACCGGCAAGTGCTCAGATCTGTCTCCTTGTCTGGATTTTCCCTCTCGGGCCAAACTCTCTGTACTGTGATGGAACACTTGATGTAATTCTCTGGCCTAGGACTGCTCACTTGAACATTAAAACTGCTTTCTATGAAAAAGCTTGTTTAGCCTCCAGCTTCTCCTCTGCTTTCTTCCTATTTATTAAAATTTTAAATTTAAAAAATTTTCATTGTTATTATAAAGGTGATATTCAGGGGTGTTACAGTCACACAAGTCAGGTAAAGAGTATATTTCTTTTTGAAGAATATCACCGCTTTTCTTGCTCTTTCCCAAGTTTTCCCTCCATTCCACCCACAACTTTTATAGTTCCTTTGCCACATGATTTCTAGTGAGTACAACTGCTGTATTTGTTCACTCTGTCCCTTCATTTCCTAATCAAATTGTAAAGGCCTAACTTCTTTATACTGTCATATCGAAGAAGATACATTCAAACCATAGCAAGGACAAAGCTGAAAGAAGAGTTGTGGATCTGAAGAATGAAAAGTTCAAGTGGTAGAAAATCATTGCCTTTTTGAAATCAGGTGATATGAAAAATCAAAGCAATGCTTTAGAAAGACTGATTTAACACTGTTATGCTGAAGAATGAAATGAGAACAAATTGAAGAATAATCAAATTGAAGTAGAGATTTTTGTATCTACATATTGATTGCAAAGAATATGTGTTACATATGTAACAGTATGGCAGATTTTGCTAGATATGGAAGTTAAGGCTAAAGTATAAATATATGAAAAAACTGACTGAGGGGCTGGGAAGGTGGCTCAGTGGTAGAGCGCTTGCCTTGCATGCCTGAGGCCCTGGATTCGATTCCTCAGCACCACATAAGCAAAAAGAAAAAAGCCAGAAGTGGCGCTGTGGCTCAAGTGGTAGAGTGCTAGCCTTGAGCTGAAGAGCTGAG
>NW_012267446.1:563619-565449 GCF_000151885.1 Dipodomys ordii
CACATCCCCTCCAGCATCTGTTGTTGTTAGAGTTCTTGATTATAGCCATTCTAACTGGGGTGAGGTGGTATCTCAATGTTGTTTTGATTTGCATTTTTTTAATGGCTTGAGAGGTTGAGCATTTTTCATGTGTCTATTGGACACCCTTCTTTCCTCTTCAGAGAAATTTCTCTATAAGCCTTTAGCCCACTTATTTATTGGGCAGTTGTTTCTTTAAGGATTTCTTATTGGGGAATTTAATTTATGGGATCCTTGTCGGTTGTATGACTAGTGAAGATCTTCTCCCAATCCTTAGGCTTTCTATGGATCTTGCTAGCTATGTCCTTTGCCATGAAGAAGCTCTGCAATTTCATGCAATCACATTTGTTCAAACTTTCTTTGATTTGTTGTGTTTCTGGATCTCTATTAAGAAAATTTCAGCCTGTGCCAACAAGACCTAGGGTTTCTCCTATTCCATCCTGTAATGTTCTCAGTGTATCTGCTTTCACTCCAAGGTCTTGATCCATTTGGAGTTGATTCTGGTACCGGGTGATATATAAGGATGCAGCTTTAGTTTTCTACAAGTAGTTAACCACTTTTGCCAGCACCATTTACTGAACAGGCTGTCTTTCCCCCATTCAATTTTTTGAAGATTAGATGGTTATAGTTCTGTAGGTTCATTTCTGGGTTTTCAATTCTACTCCATTGGTCCTGAGGTCTGTTTTTGTGCCAGTACCAAGCTGTTTTGATTACTATGGCTTTGTAGTAGAGTTGGAAATTTTGTATTGTTATTCCTCCAGCATTGTTCTTTCTGGCAAGGGTCATTTTTGTTATTCGGGGTCTTTTATTGTTCCATATGAATTTTTGGATTGCCACTTCTATTTCGTTGAAGAATGTGGTTGGATATTGATAGGTATCACATTGAATTTGTAGATAGCCTTGGGAAGTATTGCCATCTTCACAATGTTGATCCTTCCAATCAAGGAACATGGGAGGTGTTTCCACTTTCTAAGTTCTGTTTTGATTATTTTTAAAGTTTTTATCATAGAGGTCCTTCACTTCTTTGGTTAATTCCTATTACGAATGGAGTTGCTTTCCTAATTTCAGCCACACTTTTCTCATTGGTGCATACAGAAAAGCCATTGATTTTTGAGGGCTAATTTTATATCCTGCTAGTTTGCCAACTTTTTGAATCAGCTTGAGTAATTTGGGAGTGGAGTCCATAGGATTCTTTTAATACAAAATCATGTCATTGCAAAGAGATCCTTTTTATGTTTGCATCTTGTCTTATTACTGTAGATAGGCATTCTAATACTAAATTGAAGAGAATTGGATAGAGTGGACACCCTTGTCTGGTTCCTGAGTGAAGAGGAAATGGCTTTAATTTTTTGCAATTAAGTATAGTGCTTGCAGTACATTTGTCATATACAGCATTTATTGTATTGAGGAATGTTCCATGGATTCCTAATTTTTCCAGAACCTTCATGATAAAGGGGTATTGGATCTTGGCAAATGCTTTTTCTGCATCTATTGAGATACCATATGGTTCTTAACCTTGCTGTTGTTGATGTGATGAATTATATTAATTGATTTGCATATATTAAACCAGCTTTGCATCCCTGAAATTAATCTTGTTTGATAGTGGTATATGATTTTTTTTGATGAATAGTTGAATTCGATTGGCCAAAATTTTGTTGAGAAGTTTTGCATCAATGTTCATCTAAACAATGGGTCTATAGTTCTCTTTTTTTTATAAGTCCCTGCATGGTTTTGGGATGAGGGTTATGATGGCTTTATAAAATGAGTTCAGTAGTAAAATTTCTCTTTCAAGTTCATTGAAGAGTTGGAGTA
>NW_012267446.1:570504-591255 GCF_000151885.1 Dipodomys ordii
TCAGCACCACATAAGCAAAAAGAAAAAAGCCAGAAGTGGCGCTGTGGCTCAAGTGGTAGAGTGCTAGCCTTGAGCTGAAGAGCTGAGAGACAGCGCCCAGGCCAAGAGTTCAGGCCCCATGATCGGACCCCCCAAAAAAAACTGACTAAAAAATCGTACACTTAGGGGAGGATTCCGAGGGTACAGATCCTTTGAAAAACTAATGAGCAGAATGCTTGACATTCAGCCCAGCTGAAAGACTGAAGAGAAGGAGGTCATATTGGAGAAGAAAACTAGGGGACAGGTTGAGATTAGTCAAGTCCTTTTGTAGGGTTTGGCCAAAGTAATGGGGGCTGTCTCTAAAACCATTAGGCAATACTGTCCTCGTTTAAATGCTGAGTTTGGAGAGTATCTGGATCTTTCTTAGGTGAAGGCAAAGAGAGGTCTTGAGGTGAAGTGTAAGGATATAATAAATAAGGTGTCCTTTAAATCAAAGACTGAAAAGACTGGGGAATTAGAGGAGGTGTGGGAGAGGAAGGTTGGATACAATGGGAACAGATAAGATGACTCTCTAATTAATTTTTCAGAGGTCCTGAAACAAGGGTAGGACCCACTAGGTTTTTTATTTTAATTCTTAAAATGGGGGCTTGTGGGGAGAGTGAATGAGAATCAGGAGAGAGGCAGAAAGTAGGTGAAGAATAATGGGCTTTGGCCTTCAGGAAGTAGCAGAAGAGAGGGCATATTCATTTAGGGTTAAAAAAAGTATGTGAGAGCTTTAAGGGAAATAAGAACTGGGTCACGGTGGGAGGCAATGGAGGGGTTGTCACAAACTCTTCCAAACTAAGGGGATTTACTTCTAGAAAGGGAGTTGGGGGGGCAGAGAATTGGGTTTGGGATGGGGGCTTGTTTGAGTCTGGCTTGATATGGAGGAGAAAAATAGTGGTGGATTTTTAGGGTGGTATATATAAGGAAATGCTTAATGTAGAAAGCAGGTCCTTTCCTAACAACAACAGAGTGTCGTGAGGCATAATGAGAAAGGAATGGCTGAGAGTTATGTTTCCAAACCTGCAAGTTACAGCAGGAGTGCAGAAGGGCTTAGAAGGAGTCCCTGTAACACCCTCCATCCCCACTAACAAATTGGGGAGAGTGGCAAAACCTCACCAGGAGGATAGAAGGGACACTGACACCCCAGTGTCCAGAAGAAAATGGATATAGTTAGGTACTGTAGCTCACACCTATAAACCTCTGGACTCCCAAGGCCCTGAGTGCAAATCTCAGGATTGGCACAAAACAAAAATAATTTTACAAAATAAGCAAAGAAAAAATATGATGATCTCTCAGGAGGATGAAGTCCTTCTGGGGTTCAGGTACCTAACTGAACTGCCTCAATAATCCAATAGATGATAATGGTCATGATATTGTTGATGATAATGACGATGACAACGACGATCAGGATCATGATATTGAAGAAGAGGAGGAGAAAAACCATACTTGTATTTACTAAATTCTTATACAGTGTGGATATTATCTATTCCATTATTTGTCTCCCAAGCCAAGCACCATTAAAAATGAGGGAATTGGGGCCTAAGTGCTCAAAAACCCATCCCAGTCTGCTCAGTTTATATTTTCAGCTAATGTTGAAAAACAGCTTTGAACTACAATCCTATATGTTGTGTTATCCATGAATTATGATTATGTATATATATATGTATATGTATACACAATAATAATTATATATACATATATATGTGTGTATATATATATGTATATGTTTTGTCTGTACAGAGGCTTGAATTCAGGGCATAGGCACTGACCCTGAGCTTGTTTTATTCAATGCTAGTAAGTTACCACTTGAACCACAACTCTACTTCCAGCTACTTTGGAAATGAATTTGAGGTAAGAGTCTCATGACTTTCTTGCTCAGAGTGGCTTCAAACCTAGATCCTCTGATCTCACCCTCCTGAGTAGCTAGGATTACAGACATGAGCCACAGGCTTACAGTGATAATTTTTTGATAATGACAGTATTCCTACTATACATTACTGTGGACTAAATTGTGATTTGGGACATTTGACTACATGTTGTGGTACAAGATTTCAATTAAATGCTCTGATCACCACAATACTTCTGAGAAGCAAGCTAAGTACTACAATAGCATACTGAAGATCACAGGTTCTTTAATATCAGATTATTTTTGAATTCTAGCAATCAATTTTTTGTGTGCCTGTTCTAGAGCTTGAACTTAGGACTTTGTGCTCTCAATTGGCTTAAGTTGAAAACTCTTATTTAAGTTGAAAACTCTACCACTTGAGTCATAGCTTCACTTCTGCTTTTTGCTAGTTAGAGATAAAAGTTTTATGGATTTTTCTGCCCAGGCTGGCTTTAAGCTGAGATGCTCAGAGCTCACCCTTCTGAGTAGCTAGTATTGTAGTTGTGAGCCAGCAGCCAGCTCCTTGGGTGTATTTTGAGACATTTCAAATGGCAGACAGGTCATAAGGTGAGTTTTTCTCACATGGCATGTTTATCACTCAGGATTCAGTCAAGCAATAGAAACCCAACTAGTAACTTTAATGGAGATTGTGGAACATAGACTATTGGTTGGATGGATGGTGATGTCAGGGCAAATGCAAGATGAGGACAATGCATTCATAAACATATCAGCTGAAGGGAACTTTTGACCACCACAGATATCTTTAGATTGTTCTGCTCTGCAATTTCCACGGGGCACTTTGAATCTCCCTGTTCCTCAGGCTGTAGCTAAAGAAGTTCAGCACGGGGGTGACCATGGTGTAGTACATCACTGAGACCACTGCACATTTCCTTGGAGAATAGAACACTGTTCACCCAAGGTACACGCAAATGGCAGTTCCATAAAATAAACACACCGCAGAGAGATGAGAGCCACAGGTGGAGAAAGATTTACGCTTCCCACCTGCTGATGTGATTCTCAGAATAAGACAAAATTTTCCTAGAGATGAAAAATAAACCAAACAGGGAACACACAAAATATATGGTTAGGTTCTTGATGAGCATTTCTTAGTAGTCAAGGCTAAACAATTGAGAAAGGTCACAATAACAATGAACAATAGCCACATCCTTGAACTGCTAAACTGTAAGCAATCAAGGTGTGCACCTGTGACTCCAACATGCTAGTGAGGAAAGACACCAGAATCAGAAGTGTACAGACATGAGTGTTTTTGATGACTGTGTTTTTTAAAGAGTGACAAATGGACACAAGTCTGTTATAGGCCATCACATTTAGACCATCACATTTCCAAAAATGATAGCAAAAGACATCTGTGTCAGGCAGCCCACATAATAGATCGCTGTGCTGTGACTCTCTATGTCCACCAGCATCTTAGGGCAATGGTGCTGAAGAGACCAATGTCACTGATGGACAGGATGGAGAAGAAGTACATGGGGGTGTGGAGGTGGCATTTCGGAGCACAGTGATAAGCTACATGGACAGGAACAGATCAAAAATGATGGATTATAATTTGGGATCTGTTGAGAGACTCAGGAGAAGGAATTCTGTTACATGTTGCTAGGTTTTGTGCTTCTGCATTGCTTGGACACCTGTTTTTTTTAAAGGAATATTCGTTGGAGAAAAATAGAAGACACAACTAAGTACCCACTATCCTGTATGTTTTTGAATTGAAGTCAGCACTAGTAAAATGTTCTCACTCGAAGTCCACACACCTTCAGCAACATCTTTGGATTCTCACCAAGTAGTTGTTAAAAGGATTAAATTCATCATGTCATTTTGTGAATACAATGTATCATTTTCAGTGTTGCCCCTTTCATTTTTCTCTCCATCTCTCCAAGTCCATCCTTCCTCCTTACAATTGTCCTAGTTTCATACTTATGCATTGAATACTATGACTACATTCTCCCTCCTTTCTGTCTTCATTTGTCCACTCCCACCCCTTGACCTTACCATACTCCTTGCAAGTGCTAGTTTCTGGTATTCATTTTATTGGACTGTAAGCATTTTTTGCCAAGGCATGACACCACCTGAATTATCTTCTGCATATATCATACTGTGGTAATTACATCTCTGTTCATTTGCATACAAAACTCTTATATGTTTAAGTTTACATTTATAAATTAAATCTAACTTCCACAGGTAAGAGAAAACATGTGTGCTTTATCTCTCTGGGCCTGACTTACTTCACATAATTTTTTTCCAGATTTATCTATTTGTTTGCAAATGATGTAATATCATTCTTCTTAGTGGATTAATACAATTCTATAGTGTGTGTGTGTATGTGTGTGTGTGTGTGTGTGTGTGTGAGTGACATTTTCTTCATCTAATTGTCCATTGAAAGGCAGTCTGTCTGTTGCTTGAATTTTTCTTTTTAATGCCAATCCTGGGTGCTGTCCCTGAGCATTTTTGCTGAAGGTTAGCAGCCTGCCATTTGAGTCACATCTCTACTTCCAGCTTTTTTAAAAATTATTGTTTTGGTAGTTAATTGGAGATAAGACTCTCACAGACGTTCCTGCCCTGGTTGCCCTTGAACAGTAATACTCTGCATTCAGCCTTCTTAATAGCTAGTGTTACAGGTGTGAGCCATCAGCACCTGGCTTCTACATATACTTTATTACCATTGTTCCTTGCAGTAAAATATACCTGACAGTTCACTATTTTCAGCATTTTTGGGGGCCCTAGTAAATGGCATTAAATTCATTCACATTGTTTTACAACAACAGCTGACATTCATTTCCAGAAATATCTATTCTTTCCAAATTGGAACTATGTACCCATTCTAAAGCTATGAATTCCTCTGCTTACAATATTTAGCAAAGACAATTATACTAGAAGAAAAGATAAAGAACTAAAGACTACAAAATTTACAATAATAATAATATTAATAATAATAATAATAATGTGAAAATAGGGTATACTTAACCAATTCAGATATTTACTTTGGCTAACTTTGTTTGAAAACTGCATTGTAAATGAAGAATACAACTCCTGAGTTTGGGATTGCTCTGTTAGGCAGACTCTACAAGACCTTCTCTCTATGGGTGTGGGTCCTGGGGCTTGAACTCAGGGCCTGGGCTCTATACCCAAATGTTTCTTTTTCTTTTTTTGTCAGTCATGGGGCTTGAACTCTGGGCCTGGGTGCTGTCCCTCAGCTCTTCAGCTCAAGGCCAGCTGTAGAGTGCTCGCCTTGAGCCACAGTGCCACTTCTGGTTTTCTGGTGGTTTATTGGAGATAAGAGTCTCACAGACTTTCCTTGCCCGGGCTGGCTTTGAACCATGGACTTTTTTTCGGGGTTAGTTGAAAAGTCTCATAGATTTCACTCCCTAGGCTTGTATGAACTGTGATCTTCAGATCTTATCCTTCTGAGTATCTGGAATTATGAGTGTGAATCACCAACTTCTGGCTCTTCTTCAAGCTTTAAAAGAAAGGAAGCAGCCTGGAGGCGACCACAGTGCCATCAGTGAAGATAATAGACAATTTCTGAGAGAATGTGAGAGAGCTAAAAGAAGGTGCATCCAAGGCCTGTTGTAGTCACAAAGCAAACCCCCACTACAATCATGAAGCACAGTTAAGAGAAGCCTCGATACTTCCCACGCCACCAGGAGATTCTAAAACAGAAATTGACAAGAAAGCACAAAGGTGCTGGTGACAATATAAGGCAAAGGAGCCCTTACACTCTATGTCTCACTATGAAAATCAACATGGATATTCCAAGAAAAAACAAATGGAAATCCCATATGTTTCTGCCACACCACTCTTGGGCTTATATTTGTGAGTGCCTACATTAGTTATGATTTTTTATATTTGTTATGCTAGTGAATCAGACAAGCATAATTCACTGAGAAATTTGAAGGATTTTTATTAAAACCCGAGGCCTTCATGGGATTGCAAAAAAATGTGATTGCAATAAATTGCAATAAAATGGGATTGCACTAAAATGCAGAGCTGCTGCATGGCAAAGGACATAGCTAGCAAGATCAGTAGAAATCCCACAGATTGGGATATCTTCACTAGCCATACAATGGACAAGGTTCTCATATCTAAAATATACTTATAACTCAAAAAATTAAATCCCCAACAACAAATCCTCAAAGAAATAACTGCCTCATAAATAAGTGGACTAAAGACATAAAGAGAAATTTCTCAGAAGAGGAACTAAGAATGGCCAATAGACAAATGAAGAAATGTTTAAATTTTATAGCCATAAAAGAAATGTAAATCAAAACAACATTGAGATTCCACCTCACCCAAGTTAAAATGGCTATAATCAAGAAATTTAATAACAGATGCTAGAGGGGATGTGGCCAGAAGGGAACCTTACTGCATTATTGGGAATGCAAACATGTTAAATCACTTTGGAAGCAGTATGGAGGTTCCTCAAAAGACTCCACATAGAGCCCCCCAATGACCCAGCAATCCCACTTTGGGCATTTACCCAAACGATCACAAAGAAGGACATATTAAAGCTACGAGCACAACTATGTTTACTGCAGCATTATTTACCATACGTAAGATATGGAACAAATCCTGATGCTCCTAAGTAAATTAATGGATCAAGAAAATGTCATATATATATATATATATATATATACACAGATCTGTAAATGTATATATATGTATATATAAAAATAGAATTCTATGCCTCCATCAGAATGAAAGACATCACCCCATTTGTTAGGAAATGGAAAAACTTGAAAAAATTATATTAAGTGAGGTAAGCCAGGCCCAAAGGAACATAGGTCCCATGGTTTCCCTTATTTACAATAACTAGTACATATCTAGGACAAGCAGAAAAGGTCAAAAGCTATATACATATGTCCAGATAAATGATGTTAAGCAAAATGAACCCCAAGACAGGGACACAAATTTGTTTTACTTTCTTGTTATTGTTTGTAATGTATTTATAATGTACTATGTGATTTTTTGTTTCTTTGTATGTTCCTTCCCCATGGTATAACCCCTGTTTTCACTGTATTTGATTTCGGTGCCCTGCATCTTGTATATACACTTCTCTAATTTGGGGAGTAGAAGGGAAAAAACAAAATGCTTAAATAGGTATGAAGGTTGACCCATTGTAACATGGAGATGTACAAGACACTATGTAGAAAATGAACTTTACAACTTCGGTGGGGGTGGAGGGGTGGGAGTAGTTGTGGAGATGAGAGGGAAGGGATGGTAGGGAAAAAACAAAGCAGGAGCAACAATGCTCAATAGGAAATGTACTCATTACCTTGCTCATGTAACTAACTCCTCTGCACAATGTTTTTACAATAAAAAAATATAAAAATTAAAAGAAAAAAAATATAACCAGCCTGGGCAGGAAAGTCCATGAGATTCTTATCTTCAATTAACCACCAGAAAACCAGAAGTGGCATTGTGGCTCAAAGTGCTAGAGTGCTAGCCTTGAGTGACAAAGCTGAGGGACAGCATCCAAGCCCTGAGTTCAAGCCCCATGACCAACAAAAAATCAACAATATTTCTCCCAGGAATTTAAATGTGCATCAATCTTAAGACATAAACATACATTCATTTCTCATGTGAGTATATCAACCTCAGTCAAATAGAAATCAAAATGTATGTCTATAATTTACAATGTTACCTGCAAGTGCCAATGTGAGTGCAGAGATGGAAGATGCATGCACACTCTCGAATGAGAAACATCAAGATGCTTTTTAAAAATGATAAATATTTGGATTTTCACATGGGGGTTAACATTCAATTGGATAGGGAAGCATTAAAAAATGGCAGCTGATAAACATGCAAAGCATTGTTCCAAAAAGCCATTTAAATTCAGACTGTTTTCTACTTGAATTCCAAAAAAAGTACATCATTATTTCTTTAGATGTACCCAGGAGCATTTGTAGGGAAGCAGAGAGCCCTGAAATCTGACAGAGGCATCCCTCTGTGGGTTCCTCATCACTCATTATAACAAACCCTTTAGAGTCAGATGTTTCCAAACTTCAACCATGTGAAAATGACTTTCCTCAAGAGCTCATTAAATATGAAAGTCTGAGTCTGACCCCAGGAGTTTCAGACTCAATAGATCTGGGGAAAAAGTCAAGGAGTCCCCTGTTTAAGCCCCCAGGTGAGGTCATGCTAATTTATATACAATACTTAGGGAACCTGGGTCCTTGATTGGGTCCTACTACTTCAAATTAATTTTTATTTAGTTCCAAATAAATTCTTGCAGTTAAAAGACATCATTTCATAGAGCATCATGGAACCCTATCTGATCCATTTCATTCTCCCAAAGTGAATTTTCCCATAAAAGAAAAAAAACCTCAGGGAATTATTCCACACAGAAAATCTCTAACATCTAAGAGGTCCAGTTGTTTTCCTCAGGGATAATGGGAACTTATTTAAACTTTTCAAGACATTGAGAAATTAATTCTCACAGGTCCTCATTCAATTAATTATTCTTTTCTTGAGGTATAGAGGAGACAGAAAAATATCTTGCCAGCCACTCTCTCTAAAGACACATACATTTATTTTCTTTAATTATTTTTTGTTATCTGCTATGTTTGACCATTTGTAGCTAAGATTATCAGTGCCCTGGAGATTTTTAAGTTCCTGTCTCATTCTTAAAAAAGCTTTCCTGTGTGTGCTTGTCAAACAATACAGTCTCCCATGAAAAGATTTTAATTTCAGGCTGGGTGCCAGTGGCACACAACTGTAATTATAGCTACTCAGGAGGCTGAGATCTGAGGATCACAGTTCAAAGCTAGCCTGGATAAGAAAATCCATGAGACTCTTATCGCCAATTAGCCACCAGAAATTTAAAAAGCTGGAAGTGAAGCTGTGACTCCAATGGTAGAGCAGTAGCCTTGAGCAGAAAAGCTCATGGACAGTGCCTAATCCTTGAGTTCAAGCCCCAGGACTGGCACAACAAAAATTCAATGTCAATGTAGATGCTTCTTCCTGCATGACATATGACATATTTTAATGCCACAGGGCTCCCAACAACCTTGACTTTTAGGATCCCATTTGTACCCAAAATGAAATGCATGAGAAATAATCCATCACCATATCAAGAAGAGCAGCTACAGTTCTTTGTGGCTCTGCTACTGAGCCATCAACTATATTGAAGAACAGAAGTGTCTTTAGTGACTTTGGCAGTGCAAATATTACTGCAGCTCTTGAAGGATGTTAGTGTCTTAAAGTAGGAAGACCAAATGTGAGTGAATTTGAGGAGAGGGATCAGTGTAGAAATTAGAATATCAAGTAAAAGCAAAATTCCCCCAAATGTGAAGCAATACCCCAAAGAAACGTTGGGGTCATGCATGGGTTTCACTTTATGCACACTAGGGGAATTCAGTGATGTGTTTTGTGTGTGTGTGTGTGTGTGTGTGTGTGTGTGTGTGTGTGTGTGTGCATGTTCTGTTTCTCCAACCTGAACTCAGGGTCTAGGTTCTGTCCCTGTGAGCTTTTTGTGTTCAAGGCTGTGTTCTACTGTTTGACCCTCAGCTCTACATCTAGCTGTTTGTTGGTTCATTGGAGAAAAGAATCTCATGGACTGTCTTGTCTTTCAAACCAATATCCTCAGATCTCGGCCCCCTGAGTAGTTAGGATTAAAGGCATGAGCAACTGGTACCTGACACCACATACTCTTATAAAATAAAGTACATCTGCATCTTGTATATACATTTCTCTAATTTGGGGAGGGGAAGGGAAATAACAAATTGCTGAAATAAGGATACAGGTTGTCCCATTGTACCAATGAGATGTACAAGACACCATGTTGAAAACGAACTTTACAGCTTTGTGGGCTGGTGAGGGGGAATTGAGGAAGTGATAAGGGGAAGGATGGTAGGGAAAAAGCAAAGGAAGGGGTAACAATGCTTGATAGGAAATGTGCTTATTACCTTACTCATGTAACTGTAGCCCCTCTGTACAGTATCATTACAATAAATATATATATATTTCGAGTCCTGGAAATTTCTTAAGTGGTTTAAATTTTGTTTCCATTGTTTGCAGTGGATTCCTGGACATCAAAGATTCATTGCACTTAGGAAACTTCTTTTTAAATTCTGTGTAATTTTCAAGGCTGTACAATGTGTGCTGATGCAAGTCTTTTTCAGTTCAAGAGAATAAATGTTTACAAATATGAAAAAAATAAAAATAAAATAAAGTATAGCCTTCTTTCCCTTCCCAAGGAAAAAATAAAGTCATTCTACTTAAATGATATTAATAAGCCTTCAAATATACCTGATCATATTAGAATACATTCATACAATTCCCTTTAATGGAGGGTATTTATAAACACTCTGTAAGAACCAGACTGTATTATCTGAACACTACACTGAACAGTTCACTCTGGAAGCTCTGTGTTTAGTCTTTTGAGGAACCTCCATACTGCATTCCAGAGGAGTTGAGAAAGAACAAAAATGAGGACACTCTAAAGCTACCATGTTTTTCCAACATTGTTTACCATAGCAAAGATATGAAATCAGCCCAGAGGCCCCTAAGAGCATGAATTGATCAAGAAAATGTGGCATATATATGTGTAGATATATATATATATATATATATATACACATATACATATATATATACATATACACATACATACACACACACAATGGAATTCTACTCATCGATTAGAAATAGAAATAGAAAGACTTGTGGAAAACTTAAACAAGTGAAGCTAGACCTATAATACTAACCTGTAGTGTCACCAAATGCAGGTGATGGTTACTGAATTTTCCCACTAAAAGTAGGGACTCTTCACTTAGTGTCCTTGACTTTGATCACAGAATAAGAATTTCTGGACAAGTCCCAATGGTAAGAAAATAGAGCTTTCCTAAGTAAACATGCAAGTTAGCATTCAGACAAACAGAAAGACAAAGACACACTATAACAGAGTCTGACTGTTCTAAAGGAAAGCCACACAGCTCTTTGGCTGCCAGGTATATTTATATGATAAAGGTATTTTGTCTTTAATGACTCCTGCTGTTACACTTTCTGAATTTCTGAATTTCTCGGGTATTCTTTCCAAATAACAGTGCATCCTGCCATAAAAGAGATGCTCATCACTAACATAAGGAAGGAGTCATGTTGTCTGAAATGTAGGTAGGAGGTTGCTTAAATTTTCGGGGAGCATTTCCTCAGGAAGATATATTTCCTGCCAGACAAATGTTAATTCCTGAGGTGAGACATGCACCTCACAGGAAAGAGTGTATCCTGATGTCTCTCTTTGAAGTAAAGTATAGTGATTCTATATTTCTCTGTACCATGTTTCCTCAATTTGTATTGCCTCATTTTCCCCTAAAATGACTTTCTTTGCTTAATCTTAAGGGAAGTGGATGGACTACCTTTAAGCTTGAGGTTGTTTTTTTTTTTTAATTTCTGGCAGCCATTTCCCATGCCTCATTTTCCCTAGGTTATCTTTCTTCATGTTCCCTTGAAATGACTTTGTTCCTTTCATCTTAAGAGAAATAGATGGATAACTTTCTCCTGTATTAGCTTTAAGCTTGAGTTTTTAATTACTGGCAGTTATTTACCTTGCTTCAGTTTTCCAAGGTTATCCTGCTTCCGTTTCGGTCCTTTAATCTTAAAGGACATTGATTGGTGAAGGTTTGTCTCTGTCACTGCATTAAGCTGAGCAGGGACATTGACTCTTTCTATCCAGGCATCTGAAGTCTTGTCCTATCTTATCAAGGTGTGACATGGGAAGTTCTGTTGTTGGATTGCCAGGATGGGACATCATTCGGAGCATTCTTTAGCTACAAACTGGAAAGGAAGTCAAACAAGAAATTCTGGAGCATAATAATCCTCAGAAACTATATAAGGTACAGCAGATCAATATACCCTTACCTATTAATGCCATAAAGATAAATAACAAATTTCCTCATCAAGTGGTTCTAGAGAGCCATGAAGCAAGAGCAGAGTCAGACTTCGTATCAATTTGAGTGTGTAGATCCAGAAGGGCTGGGGAAATATTTGAGTTGTCTGGAATATACAAACAGCATTTATCCTTTACAGTTCTGCAGGTTCTTCTTTGGGCTGCAGGGATGATAGCTAAAGTCTTCCTGTTCTGCAGGAGAGTTTTTCCCATCCCATTGACTATAAGTATGATAGTGCTATTTCCAGAAAAGAGAAATCTTTGAGCTCAAGTGCCCAAGAGTGGAAATTAGCCAGAAATAACCTGACTTGTATAAAATTGGGCCCACTGTCAAAATGGGTTACTTTCCAATTTAGCCAAGGAAATAATAATTAGAAAAGGTGACTTCTTATACATCCTAAGCTTAATGAAGGAGCTTTAACAATTGTTATGAGGCCAAAGAATACTATTTATAATTGAGTTAACAGAAATTTAAAACTGGAAACTTGATCACACCATTCAGGCAATGTGGTTAACTCCTTTTATTAATCTTGAATAGGAATCTCAAGACTTTTAGAGGTTTACATGTATAGAAGTTCCATAAGACCTTGTGCCTACATGATCTGAAATCTGAGATTGGAGTTTAAGAGATAGTTTTTATTCTAGAAATGTGTATTGTAGAAATGTGTATCCAAGGGGTAACACCAGACACTTCCATAGCTGTGGGAATACAGAGAAAAACTGAACAGGGTCACTTCCATTTAGGTAAGAGGTGATCTGTAGAAATTTGAGCATAGAAGGGATTCAAGCCATTTGAGGAGTATCTTTCTTTTTTTAAAAAAAAACTTATTTTATTGTAAAGCTGCTATACAGAGGGGTTACAGTTACATCAGTAAGATAATGAGTAGATTTCTTGTGAAGCATTGTTACCCCTCCTTTGTTTTTCTCTTATTCTTGCCAACTCTTACTCTTGCTGACTTTCACCTTTTGTCCCAGACCATCTGGAAAATTCCAGAAGTTCACAATGTCATACTCTGCCTCCAATTTCCTTTCCTCATCCAAAACTACTTGTTCTCTTACTATATTGGTAAATTGGATCTTCTTAAAAACGGATGCAACTAAAAGACACACATTACCATAGCTTGAAGTACTTCCCAGACCAGACAGGTGCTGATTGGATTTTACTTGCCCCCTCCCAATTCACAAACAGCACAGGAATCCAATCAGGTGGAGCAAATGCAGGCCTGTAGAGGACTGAAGTGTTACCAAGTTTCTAAAACCTTGTTACCCAGGATAGGATGCAGAGACCCACATTTAAAAGATTAAAACTTCAGCCACATCCACCTAACTAAGTATAATAATACAGACCTCCAATGCCTATCTCTAGCAAACCACAACCACTTATTTTATGAATGTGATCAGAGAGTCAGTCTGAAAAATAGTAAACAAAAACTAAGTAGAATCATAGAATATTTTTGACAACTATGAAAGATTACCTGAAGCATGACTTAGTTTATTGTATGTATATGTGCCTATCCTGGGACTTGAACACAGTGCCTAGCACTCAACTTGAGAGTTATTTTTTCCATCTCGAGGCTAGCAAGCTTCTACTAGAGCCACAGCTCCACTTCTGCCTTTTTTTATTATAATTGGAGATAAGGGTCTCTCGAAGGTCTGTGCCTGGGTTGGCTTCGAACTGAAATCTTCAGATCCCAGCCTCCTAATTAGTCTGGAGTGATCCCCAAGTGTGAGACTTTTGTGCCAAGAAAATCTTAAGATTTTCAAACATTAGTCAACCTTGACCTGCTATATTAATCAGTTATAATGAGAATTTAGATTTTGTACTATTGAAAAGTAAAGGTTTATACCACACAAAGTGAGGATGGGAACAGAAGACAAAGCACTTCCTTCTTAAAGAAGCAGTGTTATTCAAGAATGTTGTCAAACAACTGTATGGTCACTTCATGGAAAGCATGATGGGCCAAGTGCAACTTGTACTTTCCAAAAAGGAGCCAGACTACTTAATTTCATATGCTATGAAAGGTTCTAGAAAGACACTGTGCCTGGAACACTCAACAGATAAGTCTATACCTGTGAAGACAGAAATGCATTTGCTTGCCCATTGTGTGCTGGTGGCTCTTCTGTGTGATGAAGAAGCATCTTTTGGAGGGTGTGGGCCATGGCATACATGGCATTGTAGATGTGGTAACTCCCTTCTGACACGGCCGTGTCAAAAATATGCCCCAGCAACCAATCCAGTGTGATAGTATACAAACAGTGCCCCAATAATGTACAGTCAGACTTAATCTGCAAACACTGAACAGTCTGAATCCATCAGCTAGAATGGGAAATATCTTCTGAGTTCTTAGAATACTCAGCTGACAGGATCAAACAGGTGAACCCAGAAATATTCCCATGGTGGTGAGAGAAGGTGAGGGGTGCATGGAAGGAGTCTAGGAGGAAAAATCATTTACTGAGGGTTACGTCATTATAGGGTGAGTTCATACCAGATTTTCCCTGTACTTAAACAGTCCCCTAATTTAAGAATAAAGCTTAGTAGAAATTCACTGTCCCCATAAATGATAATCACATTGGGTGATGATTCCATAATCTGGCAATGTGTCAATGCACCATTTGCGAAACTTGGTAGGGAGTTGTTTGTGCTTGTTTTTTTTTTGTAATTTATTTATTTATTTTTTATTTGTGAACATACTGTACAGAGGGGTTACAATTACATGGGCAGGATAATGCGTACATTTCTTACCAAGCATTGCAGCCTCCTCCTTTGGTTTACCCTTCACATCCCTTCCCAGCCTCCCCCCTCCCCCCAAACCCAACCCTTCTCCTTCCCCCCCTTCCCCCCCCGGACCGACGTTGTAAAGCTCATTTTGGACATGACAACTTATACTTCTCGTTGTTGCATCAGGTCCACCTGTATCCTTAAACAACTGGCAAAACAGACTCCATTCTTGTCTCTCAGTTCTGAGAGGAACCACACACCATAGTCATCTTCGGTGATGAACAGTCCCACCCAGGACCAGCTGAAATGAAGTATCAAGGAGACCATGGCCAGGGATAGAGCTGTCCCTGGTCACTCAGGAGGGGATCAAAAGACCCAAAGGTGAACTAAAAAGGGAAAAGGTAACAGGAAGAGAATGGTCAAAGTCAGAGGTTAAGTCCTGAAACAGCTAGCCATGGTGTGATCGAAGGTTTACTTATCCTATATGTAATATGTAAAGTCATCTTGCACTTTCCAAGATCTTGGTAGAAATGTATGGATCAGGCTCAGATCCTGGGGTCATCCTTTTCTCTCTTATAAGCTCTATTTTTATCTCTTCCATCAAACCTAATATGGATGCACCACCCAATTTTGGGAGTCTTTTCCTTTGAGGTCATTCAGTATGAGAGGTTCATACTATCACTTTTTCCTTTCCTCTTCTTCAGCCTGTTGAAGACAGGGACAAAGGCAACATGCCTTTCCATCTCCCCACTCCTCCTAGAATTTTGTAGAGGTCTAGCACTGTCCCAATTGGGACAGATGTGCTTGAGGTTCCTGTGAGTACTGCTACAGCTTTGCTGTCTCTCCTGCAGGGGTAATTAGGGCTGTTTTTTCCCCAGACAGTAAGGTAAGTGGATTCTCAAACAGATTATCCTGCACAGAGGTCACAGAAATTTGGGCAAGTAAATGAGTATTACAAATTTAATTAAGTGGAAATCTCAAGGCTTTGTTGGATTGAATGCTTGTCTCTACACAAATGAATTGTTTAGACTCTATCTGCAAAGAGGTTGGAATTAGACTTGGAGTCTTAGGAAGTTAATTAGACTTAGGAGAGCTCCTGAAACAGGATTTGATCAGCATACACTAGAATGCTATTTTTTTCTGAGATTGCAGAAAATGAGCAATCTGGCTTTCTTCTCTTTCATGTGTGGATATGTGAAAAGTAGTGATATCTGGGACACAGGAGCTTGTCCAGTTCACACACTAAGTCACTGAGTATCTTGAGGTAGGTCTGCAGATGAAACAATTCTTTAAAAATTCAATTCAAGTTGTTCCACCAATGGGTCATGGAAGAGATTAGAAAGGAAATTCAAACGTTCATGATATTCAACAAAAATGAATACACAAATTACCCACTCCTCTAGGACACAGCAAAACAGTACTCAAAGGAAAATTTATAGCTCTGAGTTCCTACATCAACAAATTGGAGAGATATGAAACCAAAAATCTAACAAGGCACATGAAGCTCTTTGAAAAAAGCAGAAAGCTAAACCCCAATCCAGTAGATGGAAACAAATAAACAAATTAAAATTAAATCAGAATTAAATGAATTAGAATCCAAAAATACCATGGAAAGAATCGCCAAAAGAAAGAGTTGGTTCTTTGAAAAAATTAACAAAATTGACAGACTTTAGCAAATCTTATGAGGAAAAGAATAGCACACACTCAAATAAATAAACTCAGAGATGAGAATGGAAACATCACTACAGAAACAATGAAGATTCAGAACATTATATGGGAGTACTTCTCAAAACTTTATGTTAATAAATTTAAGAATCTGTAAGAAATGGAAAGTTTTCTAGCAAATATCCACATGCTGGAACTAAACCAATATGATTTAAACCAATTTAACAGGCTGATATCAAGCATCAAAATAGAAATAGCAATGAGAGACCTCCCATACAAGAGAAGCCCAGGACAGGACAGATGTGCAGCTGAATTCTGCAAAGCCTTCAAAGCAGAACTCATATCAATACTCCTTCGATTCTTCAATGATATTGAAAGTGAAGGTTCAAAGTTTGCTTCAAACTGTTTCTATGAAGCCATCATAACCCTCATCCAAAACCAGACAGAGATTCATCAAAGAAAGGAAATTATAGACCCATTTCTTTGATGAACATTGATGCAAAATTTCTCAACAAAATTTTGGCCAATCAACTTCAACAATTCAACCAAAAAAACATACACCACGATCAAACAGGATTCATTTCAAGGATGCAAAGCTGGTTCAATTACACAAATCAATTAATATAATTCATCACTTCAACAAGAGCAAGGATAAGAAACCACATGATTACCTAAATAGATGCAAAAAAAGCATGTGACAAGATCCAACACCCCTTTTGATGAAAGTCTGGTAAAACTAGGAATCCAAGGAACATTCCTCATTATCATAATGGCTGTGTATGACAAACCTGCAGCCAGCATTATACTTAATGGCAAAAAGCTAAAGCCGTTTCCTCTAAACTCAGGAATAAGACAAGGGGGTCCACTTTCTCCACTCCTCTTCAATTTATTATTAGAATGCCTAGTTACAGCAATCAGAGAAGATGCAAGCATAAAGGGAATCCAAACAGAGAAAGATGAAAGAAAACTCCTCTTTGCAGATGACATGATCTTGTATGTAAAGAATCTCATGGATTCCACTCTCCAGTTCCTCGAGGTGATTCAAAACTTGGGTAGCAGGGTATAAAATTAACCGTCAAAATACAATGGCTTTTCTGTATGCCAACAATGAAAAGAGCCCAGCTGAAATCATGAAAGCAACCCCTTTTGTAATAGCCCCACAAAAAATAAAATACCTAGAAGTTAACTTAGCTAAAGACGTGAAGGACCTCTTTAAAAACCTGAAAAAGGAAATTAAAGCAGAATTTAGGAAGTAGAGAAACCTTCCATGCTCCTAGATTGGGAGGATTAACATTATGAAAATGACAATACTGCCAAAGGCTATCTCCAAATTCAGTGCAATACCTACCAGTATTCCGACCACATTCTTCAATGAAATAGAAGAAGGAATCAAAAAATTCATATGGAACAATAAAAGACCCAGAATAGCAAAAACAATCCTTAACAGAAAAAATACTGCTTGCGGAAAATCAATACTAAATTTCAAACTCTACTACAAAGCCATAGTAATCAAAGCAGCTTGGTACTGGAAAAAAAAAACAGTCCTGAGGACCAATGGATAAAACTGGAGACCCAGAAATGAACCCATAGACCTATAGCCACCTAATCTTAGATAAGGAAGCTAAAAAATAGAAAGAAGACAGCCTCTTCAGTAGGTGTTACTGGAAAAATTGGTTGAACACCTGTAGCAACTAAAGTTAGATCCTTATATATCACCCTGCACCAGAAGGAACTCCAAATGGATCAAAGTGCTCGAAGTCAAAGCAGACACCCTGAAGACATTATGGGAAAGAACAAGAGAAACATTAGGGCTCCTTGGCACAGACCAAAATTTTCTTAATAATGACCCAGAAACACAACAAATCACAGAGAGGTTGGACAAATAGGATTGCATGAAGCTGCAGAGCTTCTGCATGCAAAGGACATAACTCACAAGATCAATAGAAAACCCACAGATTGGGAGAAGATCTTCACTAGCCATACAATGGACAAGGTTCTCATATCTAAAATATACTTATAACAAAAAATTAAATCCCCCAACAACAAATGCTCAAAGAAACAGATGCCCAATAAATAAGTGGGCTAAGGACTTAAAGAGAAACTTCTGTGAAGAGGAAATTAGAATGGCCAATAGACAAATGAAGAAATGCTCAACTTCTCTAGTCATAAAAGAAATGCAAATCATAACAACATTGAGATTCCATCTCACCCCAGTTAGAATATCTATAATCAAGAAATCTAATAACAACAGATGCGGGGGGGGGGGGAACGTGGCCCAAAGGGAACTCTACTGCATTGTTGGTGGGAGTGTAAACTCTTTAATCACTTTGGAAAGCAGTTTGGAGGTTCCTCAAAAGTCTCCTCATAGACCTCCCCTATGACCTAGCAATCCCACTTTTAGGATTTTACCCAATCACAAACCAGACTATACCAAAGCTACCAGCACAACGAGGTTTATCCCAGCATTGTTTACTCTAGCTAAGATATGGAACCAACCCAGCTGCCCCCCCCAGTAGATCTAGAGAATGTGGGATAAATACACACACACACACACACACACACACAATGGAATTCTATGCCTCCATCAGAAAGAATGACATTGCCCCATTGGTTAGGAAATGCCATTGGTTAGGAAATGGAAAGACTTGGAAAAAATTTTATTAAGTGAAGTAAACCAGGCCCAAAGAAACATAGGTCCCATGTTTTCCCGTATTTCTAATGAGTATTGTATGCCTAGGACCACCAAAAATTGTCAAAAGCTATGATTATATAAGATGATATTAAATGTAATAAACTCCAAGATAGGGACAAAAGTGTTTTTTTCTTGCTTGCCAGTGATTTTAATGTATTTACAATGTACTATGTAATTTTTGTTTCTTTTGTATATTCTTCCCCCACAGTAAAACTCCTGTTTTCACTATATTTGATTCCATGTCTTGCATCTTGTATATACATTTTTCTAATTTCACGAGGGGACGGGAAATAACAAAAATGCTTAAGTAGGATACAGGTTGACCCATTGTAACAAAGAGCTGTACAAGATACTATGTTGAACACAAATTTACAACTTGGGTGGCAGAAGGAGGAGTTGGACAGGTGGGGAGGGAAGGGATGGTCTGGGAAAAACAAAGGAGGAGGTAACAATGCTTAATAGGGAATGTAATCATTACCTTACTTATGTAACTGTAACCGCTCTGTCAGTATTTTTATAATAATTAACAGGACTCCAAAGCATTAAAAAAAGAAGAGAAGAAAAAGAACACCTACAGTATTTGGAGAGGATTCTTTAAGCTAATCTGGCAAAAGATAGTGTGTCCTTTCTTCCACTGCTTTATTATCTGTTTAGTTTTTAATACCCAGTAGTATTCCATAACCATTTATATAGGTCTCATTTCCACACCACAAATGTGTTTCTATTTTAAACATATTGAATAAAAAGTTGAGTAACATGCATTAACATTTCACATTTTTGTGAAAATCTCAATATTATACACATCAATTTTTTTTTTTCAGTTACATGCCAGTGGCTCTCTTAGAAGGCTGTGATCTGAGGATCAGAATTCAAAACCAGCATGGGCAGAAAACTCCATCAGAACCCATCTTTAGCAAAAATGTGCAGGCATTTCTCAAATGGCAAAATGCCAGCAGTGAATAAGAAAGGCAAGAGTAAGAGAGCATGAAGCCCTGAGATTTAAGCCCCTCCCCACACTTTTCTTTTAAAAACCTTTATGTATGTATATGTATTTATTGTAAAAATATTGTACAGAGGGGTTAAATTTACATGAACAGGGTAATGAGTACATTTCCTTTTGAGCATTGTTACCTCCTCCTTTGTTTTTCCCTACCGTCCGTTCCCCCCCCCACACACACACACATGGTACAGTTCGTTTTCAACATAGTGTCCTGTACATCTCACCGTCACAATGGATCAACCTGCACCCCCATTTAAAATTCTGCTATATATCTTCCTTTTTCACATCACAAAATGTATATGCAAAATGCAGAACACTGGAATCAAATACAGTGAAAACAGGGGTTATCCCGTGGGAGGAAGAACATTAAAAAAAAAAACAAAAGAATCACATAGTACATTATAAGTACTTTAAAAACAATACCAAGCAAGAAAACAACACTTGTGTCTCTGTCTAAACATTTCGTTTAACATCATCTCATATGTTCATATGTACATAGCCTTTGAACTTCTCTGCCTGTCCTAGACATGTACAAATCATTGCAAACAAGGGAAACCATGATACCAATGTTTCTTTGGGCCTGATTTAATTCACTTAATATAATTTTTTCCTAGTCTTTCCATTTCCTAACAAATGGGGCAATGTCATTCTTTCTGATGGAGGCATAGAATTCCATTATACACACACACACACACACACACACACACACACACACACACACACATACATACATACATACATATATGTGTGTGTACATATATATATCACATTTTCTTTTTTTTCTTTTATTCTTTTTTATTATTTTATTTTATTTGTGAAGATACTGTACAGAGGGGTTACAATTACATGGGCAGGATAATGTGTACAT
>NW_012267446.1:602799-638311 GCF_000151885.1 Dipodomys ordii
GGAAAGCCACTCCAATGGCTGGCGCCTGAGCTGGGTGACTTTTCCCTGGATGGAGCCGAGTCTGGCAGGTCACTTCGCCGTTAAGTTCTTGTGACCTGCTAAATGACTTGTTTTATTCCAAGGCCTGGGTTGGAGCTGGCAGCTCCTCCGAGCTTTGTCAGTATCCAAGATGGAGATCACCGGTGCTGGGGGGGGAGGGGTAGCCTTCCCTCCTCTGCTCCCTGAGAAGGAGTGAGGATGTCGGGCTTCTATTCACGCCGAGTCTTGGATCCTGGGTTGTCTCTGGTCTGCAAGCTGCAGGATGAAGATGTCTGCTCCTTGTTGGTTCTTGCTGGTGTCGAGTAGGATCCGCTCGCCCGCTGTGTCTGGCTCCTTCGTCCCGGACTCTCTGTGTGAGCGCTCAGTTATGGCCCTGGCTGTGTTCTCCGCCACAACCCTGCCGCCGCTACTGCCTCGGCGGCTGCTGGCGAGCGCTCAGATGTGTCTTTTTGCCTTGGCTTCGCCTCTCTTGTCTAACTCTGTCCTGTGATGGCACACTTGGTGTGATTCTCTGGCTTAGGACTGTTCACTGGAACTCTAAAACTGCTTTCTATGCGAGAGCTTGTTCAGATTCCAACTTCTCCTCCGCCATCTTCCCGGAACTCATATCACATTTTCTTGAACCATTCATCTAATGAGAGCATCTGGGTTGGTTCTATATCTTACCTATGGTGAATAATGCTGTGATAAACATGGTTGTGCTGGTAGCTTTGACATGACCTTGTTTGTGATTATTCGGGTAAATGCCCAAAAGTGAGATTGCTGCATTATAGAGAAGGGCTATGTGGAGTCTTTTGAGGAACCTCCGTACTGCTTTCCAATGTGGTTGAACAAGTTTACACTCGCATCAACAATTCAGTAGAGTTAGATCCATATATATCACCCTGCACCAGAATCAACTCCAAATGGATCAAAGACCTGAAAATAAACACAGATACTCAGAAAACATTACAGGAAGGAATGGGAGAAACTCTAGATCTCCTTAGCACATGCCGAAATTTTCTTAATAGAGATCCAGAAACACAACAAATCAAAGAAAGCTTGGACAAGTCGGATTGCATGAAACTGCACAGCTTCTGCATGGCAAAGGATATCTAGCAAGATCAAAGAAAGCCACATAGACTGGGAGAAGATTTAAACTATCTATACAATGGACAAGGGCCTCATATGTAAAATATACTTGGAACTCAAAAAATTAAATTCCCCAACAAGAAATCCTCTAAGAAACAACTGCTCGATAAATCAGTGGGCTAATGACTTAAAGAGAGACTTCTCTGAAGAGGAAATAACAATGGCCAATAGACACATGAGGAAATGTTCAACTTCTCTAGCCAGAAAAGAAATGCAAATCAAAACAACATTGAGATTCATTCTACCTCAGTTAGAATGGCTATAATCAAGAAATCTAGTAACAACAAATGATGGAGGGGATATGGCCAAAAGGAAACACACACACTTTTCTAAAGCATAGAACTCCATTATGTATATATACCACATTTTCTTCATGCAGTCATCTACTGAGGGCCATCTGGGTTGGTTCCACATCTTAGCTATGGTAAATACTGCTGTTAAAAAAAAAAAACATGATTGTACTGGTAGCTTTAGTACGGCCTTGTTTGTGGTCATTTGGGTAAGTGCCCAGGAGTGGAATGTATGGGCAGTGCTTTATACAAACAATATTTTGATGGTCCTAGATGTTGAACTCAGAATGCTGTGCTTGCTAGGCAAGGACAATATTTTTATATCTCTCCCCAGGCATAAGAGTAGCCCAGCGGTGACCAGGCTCTCCTTGGCAGAACTGTGCTCTGTGTTGGGGAGGTCTTTGCTGTGCCCCAATAATTGTCACTGAGCCTTTTCTGATCATGGCCTACTTTGATATTTTCACCTTCACCTGGCATCCTCTGGTGCCATTCATATGCATCATCCCAGTGGCTTTCACCTGAGTATATGTTTTTTTGCCGCTTCTTTTTCTTTTCAGCTTTTTTTCTCATATAACTTTCCAAACAACTTTACAGGAAGGGAATCCATCTCTGACGTTTTAATATCTAGAGTCCTGGATGAAATCACATCCCTGGGGTGTGGAGAAAAAGATCCTACACATGTTTTCCAACTTTTGTTATTGACCTTGAAGCCAGAACCCAGATGCAGGGCTGGAGGGCAGAGTGGGCTCTGAATTCCTCTAGGACAGTGGAAGAAACTGATGGTGAGTCCCAGTAGTCATCCAGATAACAAGAAGCCACAGAAACTGAAGATCCATTTAGATGCCTACCTGACGCTGCAGGCACAGTCTACAGATGGAATCACAGCTCTGCACAGGGTGCCAGAATGATCCTTGTGGCTCTGACATTGCTTCTCCTCCAGCTTCTGCTTGTGGTCAGTTCCTCTGAAGATGCCAGATGCTTTTCAACAGAGAAATCTGTGGCACACAGTAAGGGAGATGTGGTGATTGCTGGGTTTTTCCCCCTTTATTCTTGGGAATTCATTCGCAACATGAATGACCCTGGTATGCGGCAACAGGGCCATCGGTAAGTGATTTCATGCTTATTTATATTTGCTTTTTTTGTTGGGTTATCAATGAGGATGGGGAGGAGGTTGGATGCATTGATTCTTCTCTGGATCTTGTGCACTGCCATCACCACAGCAGCTCTCCTGTATTTCAGGTTCTCCTGATGAGTATTTTTCTTCCTCCCAGAGGGTAGAGAAGATACTGTTGGTCTTTCATTCCACTCCCCCTTCCCAGGGCTGTCCCAAACACCCCATTACTGTGCCTCTGCTGGCCTTAGCTGCCCTGCCTCAGGGTCAAGGCATGACTCAGATTCAGTACTAAGACAATCCAGCACCATGTCTCCATCCATAGGTCAAAGGCCATAGTCATCTTCAATAAATTCTATTCTTTATATTTTTAAAACTAGGACCAATATTATTACCTTCTTTCAGGAAACATTTCTTAGAACAGACATGCAGTTTCCGCTTTAATAAAGCCTGTTCTTATTTCAGCTGCCAGTCCTATCAGGGTTAAGAGATCTGTCAAAGATTTTTCTTCCCCTTAGCCAATGTGATTTTCCCTTTCACTAATGTTTACCTGCATAGTCTATGATTGTTTTTATATTATTCACATCGGGTTTGCAGCAAAGGTTCTAATTAGGAAAGAACAAAGAAAGAATTTCTAGAAATCCTTGCAGTGTCTTAGTTCTCCCCACAGAGGAAAAAAATGTTCCTGGCAGCACCGACTGCTGAAACACTATTTCAGGGTCAGGGTGACAAGCATTTCCTGGTGTAATTGCCCACATTTGGTGGCAGAGCTGGCCCCCTGAGGAATCAGAGCCCCAGTACTCCTGTCCAGGTCTCAGCCTGTCTCCTACATCATTCCCAGAGCTTTCTCTTCCTTTGTTACTTGTTCTCCACCATCTTTTCAGGCTTACCAATTTTTCCGGCTTACCTATTTTTTTTCCATTCTCATACCTTCCCAAACTAGACACTATAGATACTTTGGTTCATGTGTTTGTTCCAGATGAATCTGTGCTCAGTCCTTGCAGATCTACAGAATTCCCTGTAAGCCAGGGGTGTCACACACATTGTGTTGAAACATGAGGTATGGGACTGGCTCAGGAGAGGAATGCTTTATTCCAGGAAAGTCTTCCCATGGATTTTAGGGCTGACTTAAATGTGGTGTGGAAATAAGTAAGAGAGATTAGTCTAATGCCCAAACATGGTATTCAAAATATATACTTCTGGGAGATGGGAGATTTCAGAGATATCTTCTGTTTTTCCCATTCACTAATTGAGGTGTGTGTGTGTGTGTGTGTGTGTGTGTGTGTGTGTGTGTGTGTATGTACAGGGGCACAGACACACACACATTTTCACAAGCTGGTACACTGGCTTGAAATCATGTCCTGAGCGCTCCCTTAGCATTTTTTCTCTCAAGGGTAGCACTCTACCACTGAATCCAGAGTTCTGCTTCCAGCTTTTGTATGGTTAATTAGAGTCTCACAGACTTTAGTGCCCAAACCCCCTAGAAAACCTTATCCTCACATCTCAGACTTCTTAGTAGCCACAATTGCAGGAATGAGCCACCAGTGCTGATTCATAATTACTTTTTTGATTATAATCATCCCCAGAGTTACATTGTCTAAAAAGAAATTAACAAGGATTCTAAAGGACCATGAGAGGTTAAATTCTCTCTATGAGAATTTCCCCAAACTGATGACATTGTGGTCAGCTCCTGAATCATTGAGTCCTAGGAGAGGTCATAGTTCTGGAACATTCTCGATTCATATTGGCAAGTGATCTGGCCTTGTAAATGTCTCGTGATTACACGAGTCTGCCTTATTTGGCTTTGTGCCTGTCTTTCCAGAAATCCCAGGCAGGATTCGGTTTTACTGAGCCTGTAGACACTTCCAGGATGTCACCGCTAGATGGAGCTCAGGACCAGCTGGAAGTCAGTTGGTGGGGCGATAACTAGCCTCAGTACTAGAGAAAACCCAAAGCAAGCTTAATGACAAATACTCTGTGGTTCTCAAAACCTCAGAGAGGACCCCAATGAGTGGGGTGCTCCTTGAATAGCTCCCAGTGGGGTCATGGGGAGTCCATGTTACAATGTTCTGTCTAGCAATGGCAAGATCTGTGTGCTTCACCTGGCTCTAGTCACAACTATGGCTACCAAACTGGATTACAAGTGTAATACCAACCTGTAGTGTAACCAAATGCAGCTGAAGGTTAGTGAAGTATCCATCTAAAAGTAGGAACTCTTCACTTAGGGTCCGTGACTGTTGTTACAGACTAAGCATTTCCATTCTATATTTTTAGCTCCGTTGTCGAAGGTTAGGTGGCTCTAGCTCTGTGGGTTCATTTCTGGGTCTTCAGTTCTATTCCATTGGTCCTCAGGTCTGTTCTTGTGCTAGTACTAAGCTGCTTGGATTAATATGGCTTTGTAGTAGAGTTTGAAATTTGGAATTACTATTCCTCAAGCACTGCTCTTTCTGCTAAGGATTGTTTTAGCTATTCAGGGTACCTTATTGTTCCCTATGAATTTTTGGATTGATTCTTCTGCTTCATTGAAGAATGAGATTGGAATATTGTTAGGTATGCCATTGAAATTGTAGATAGCCATTGGAAGTATTGCCATTTTCACGATGTTAGTCCTCCCAATCCAGGAGCATGGGAGGTTTTTCCACGTTCTAAATTCTGCTTTAATTTCCTTTTTCAGGTGTTTAAAATTTTCATCATAGAGGTCCTTCACTTCTTTAGTTAATTCCTAGGTATTTTATTTTTCGTGGGGCTATTACAAAAGGAGTTGCTTTCCTGATTTCAGCTGTGCTCTTCTCATTGTTGGCATACAGAAAAACCATTGATTTTTTTATGTAGAAAAGTTCTTTTATTTTAATACATTTTTATGGTAAAAATACTGTACTGAGGGGTTACAGTTACATGAGCAAGGTAATGAGTACATTTTCTATCAAGCATTGTTGCCTCCTCCTTTGTTTTTCCCCTACCATCCCTTCCCTCCCAACACAACAACTATGATCCTGCCCCCAACCCTCCCACCCGTCTAAATTGTAAAGTTCGTTTTTCAACACAGTGTCTTGTACATTTCATTGTTACAATAGTTCAATCTGTATCCCTACTTAAGCATTTTGTTTTGTGCCTTCCCCTCCCCAAATTAGAGAAGTGTATATAAAAGATGCAAGGCACCGACATTGAATTCAATGAAAAGAGGGGTTATACCGTGTGGGAGGAACATACAAAGAAACAAAAAATCATAGGGTACTTTATGACTACCTTAAAATCAATAGCAAGAAAATAAAACCACTTGTGTCCCTATCTTGGGGCTCATTTCACTTAACATCATCTTATATGGTCATATGTACATAACTTTTGACCTTTTCTGCTTGTACTACACATGTACTATTTATTGGAAATAAGGGAAGCCATGAGACCTATGTTTCTTTGGGCCTGGCTTACTTCACTTAATATAATTTTTTTCCAAGTATTCCCATTTCCTAACAAATTGTGCAATGTCATTCTTTCTGATAGAAGCATAGAATTCCATTGTGTGTGTGTGTGTGTGTGTGTGTGTGTGTGTGTGTGTGTGTGTGTATCACATTTTCTTGAACCATTCATCTACTGAGAGGCATCAGGGTTGGTTCCATATCTTAGCTATGGTAAATAATGCTGTTATAAACATAGTTGTGCTGGTACTTTTAGTATGGTCTTGTTTGTGATCATTTGGGTAAATGCCCAAAAATGGGGTATCTGGGTAACCTCCATACTGCTTTTCAAAGTGGTTGAACAAGTTTACAGTCCCACCAACAATGCAGTAGGGTTCCCTACTAGCCATATCTCCTACAGCATCTATTGTTATTAGATTTCTTGATTATAGCCATTTTAACTGGGGTGAGGTGGAATCTCAGTGTTGTTTTGATTTGCATTTCTTTTGTCGCTAGAGAGGTTGAGCATTTCTTCATATGTCTATTGGCCATTCTTATTTCCTCTTCATAGAAGTTTCTCTCTAAGTCTTTAGCCCACTTATTTATCAGACAGTTGTTTCTCTGAGGATTTGTTTTTGGGGAATTTCATTTTTTGAGTTCAAACTATATTTTAGATATGAGAACCTTATCTGTTGTATGATTGGTGAAGATCTTCTCCCAATCCATGGGCTTTCTATTGATATTGTTAGCTATGTCCTTTGCTATGCAGCTCTGAAGCTTCATGCAATCCCATTTGTCTAACATTTCTTAGATTTGTTGTGTTTCTGGGTCTCTATTAAGAAAATTTCAGCCTGTGCCAAGGAGCCCTAGAGTTTCTCCTATTCTTTTCTGTAATGTTTTCAGGGTGTCTGCTTTGACTCCGAGGTCTTTGGTACATTTGGAGTTGATTCTGATACAGGGTGATATATAAGGATCTAACTTTAGTTTTCTACAGGTGTTCAACCACTATTGCCTGCACTACTTACTGAAGAGGCTGTCTTTCTTCCATTCGACTTTTTAGCTCCCTTATTGAAGATTAAATGACTATAGGACTGTGGGTTCATTTCTGTGTTTTCAATTATATTGCATTGGTCCTGTGGTCTGTTATTGTGCCAGGACCAAGCTGCTTTGATTACTATAACTTTGTAGTCGAGTTTGAAATTTGGTATTGATATTCCTCCAGCACCGTTCTTTCTGTTAAGGATCCTTTTTTGCTATTTGGGGTCTTTTATTGTTCCATATGAATTTTTGGATTGCCTCTTCTATTTCCTTGAAGAATGAGGTTGGAATATTGATAGGTATTGCATTGAATTTGTAGATAGCCTTGGGAAGTATTGCCATTTTCACGATGTTGATCCTTCCAATCCAGGAGCATGAGAGGTCTGCCTCTTTCTAAGTTCTGTTTTGATTTCTTTTTTCAGGTTTTTAAGTTTTCATCATAAAGGTCCTTCACTTCTTTGGTTAAGTTAATTCCTATATATTTTATTTTTTGTTGGGCTCTTACGAATGGAGTTGCTTTCCTGATTTCAGGCACGCTTTTCTCATTGTTGGCATACAGAAAAACCATCGATTTTTTGAGGCCTAATTTTATACCCTTCTATTTTGCCAAAGTTATGAATCAGCTTGAGTAATTTGGGATTGTAGTCTGTGAGAATCTTTAAATACAAAATCATGTCATCTGCAAAGAGGGAGAGTTTTACCTCATCTTTCCCTATTTGGATCCCTTTTATGTTTGTATTTTGTCTTATTACTGTAGCTAGACATTCTAATACTAAATTGAAGAGAAGTGGAGAAAGTGGACATCCTTGTCTTGTTCCTGAATTAGAGGAAATGCATTTAGTTTTTCACCATTAAGCATAATGCTGGTTGTAGTTTTGTCATACACAGCCTTTGTGATATTGAGGAATGTTCCATGAATTTCTAGTTTTTCCAAATCTTTCATCAAAAGGGGTGTTGGATCTTGTCAAATGCTTTTCTGCATCTATTTAGGCAGTCATGTGTCCCTTATTCTTGCTCTTGTTGATGTGATGAATTATATTAGTTGATTTGTATATATTGTACCAGTTTTGCATCCCTGAAATGAATCCTGTTTGATCGCAGCATATGATTTTTTGCTGAGTTGTTGAATTCAATTGGCCAAATTTTTGTTGAGAAATTTTGTATCAATATTCATCAAAAAATGGGCCTATAGTTAGCTTTCTTTGATGAATCCCTGCCTGGTTTGGGGATGAGGGTTATGATGGCTTCATAGAAAGATTTGGGAGTGAACTTTGAAGTTTCATTTTCGATTTCATTTAAGAGTTGGAGGAGTATTGGTGTGAGTTCTGCTTTGAATGCCTTGTAGAATCCAGCTGTACAGCTATCCAGTCCTGGGCTTTTCTTGGATTGGAGGTCTCTTCTTTCTGTTTCTATTTTGATGCTTGATATTGGTCTCTTATGTTGGTTGAAATTATCTTGGTTAATTTCAACATGTGTATATTTGCTACAAAACCATTCATTTCTTCCTGAATCTCAAGCTTATTAGCATAAAGTTTTGAAAAGTATTCCCTTATAATGTTCTGATTCTTGGTTGTTTCTGTGGTGATGTTTCCATTCTCATCTCTGAGTTTATTTGGGTGTGTGCTGTTTTTTTGTTGTTGGTGGTTGTGGGGCTTGAACTCTGGGCTTGAGCACTGTCCCTGCGCTCCTCAGGTGAAGGCGAGCATTCTACCACTTGAGCTAATGTGCCACTTCTGGTTTTCTAGTGGTTTATTGGAGATAAGAAAGAGTCTCATGAAATTTCTTGCCTGGGCTGGCTTTGAACAGTGAACCTCAGATTTCAGCCTCCTTAGTAGCTAGGGTTATAGGCACAAGACATCATGCCTGTCTTGTACTCTTCTTATTCTGATAAAATTTGCTCAGGATCTGTCAATTTTGTTAATTTTTTTGAAGAACCAACTCTTTGTTTTGTTGATTCTTTCTATGTTTTTAAAAAATTCTAATTCCTGTAAATCTGATTTAATTTTAATGATTTGTTTTTAGCTTGCTCATTTTCAAGGAGCTTCAGGTGCCTGGTTAAATTGTTTGTTTCAGATTTCTCTAATTTGTTGATGAAGGAACTCAGAGCTATAAACTTGCTTCTGAGTACTTCCTTTGCTATGTCCAAGAGGAGTTGGTAATTTATATATTCATTTTTGTTGAATATCATGAACATTTGAATTTCCTTTCTAATCTCTCCCATGACCCACTGGTGGTACAACTGGAATTGGATTTCTTAAGAATTATTGCATCTACAGACCTATCTCAAGGTACTCAATGACTTGTTTTGTAAGCTGGACAAGTCCCTGTGTCCTATTTATCACTGCTTTTCATATACACCCAGTTGACAGAGAGGAAAACCAGCTCACTCACTGTCTGCAATCTTGGAAGAATAGAATTCTAGTATATGCTGATCAAATCCTGTTTTGGGAGCTGTCCTAATCCTAATTACCTTCTTAAGACTTCAAATTCTTATCCCATGCTCTTTGCAGATAGGTACTAAACAATTAATTTGTGTAGTGACAAGCATTCAATTTAGCAGTCTTGAGATTTCAACTGATCAAATTTGTAATACTCGTTTATATATCCAAATTTCTGTGTAGGCTCAACTTAAAGAAATACCAATTGGTTCTGTCACTGACCCTTGCAGTTGAGGAAATCAACAAGAATCCCCATCTGCTACCCAACATGACCCTGGGGTTTGAGATCTATATTTCACATTATGTAGAAACTGATCTGTTAGAGAATCCACTGACCTTACTGTCTGGGCAAAATAAAAACAGCCCTAATTACACCTGCAGGAGAGACAGCAAAGCTGTAGCAGTACTCACAGGAACCTCCAGCACATCTGTCCCAATTGGGACTCTGCTAGACCTCTACAAACTGCCACAGGTGAGTTTGGGAGGGGTGGGGAGATGGGAAGGCATGTTCCCTTTGTCCCTGATGTCAACAGGCTGAAGAAGGTGAAGGGAAGAAGTGATATTATGAACCTCTCTTGTTGGATGACCTCAATGGAAAAGAGGCCCAAAATTGCATGGTGCATCCATATTAGGTTTATTGGAAGAGATAAAAAAAGAGTTTATAAGAGAGTAAAGAATGACCCCAGGATCTGAGCCTGATCCATATATTTCTACAAAAATCTTGGAAAGTGAAAGATAACTTTACATATAGGATAAGCAAATCTCTCCCATCATGGCTAGCTGTTTTTTAGTTCATATCAGGACTTAACCTCTGACTTTGACCATTCTCTTCCTATTACCTTTTTCCCTTTTTAGTTCACCTTTGGGTCTTTTGATCCTCTCCTGAGTGACCATGGACAGTTTGGTACTGTCTATCAGATGGCTGCCAAGGACTCAGCTCTAGCCCTGGCCATGGTCTCCTTGATACTTCATTTTAGCTGGTCCTGGGTGGGACTGTTCATCACCGAAGATGACTATGGTGTGTGGTTCCTCTCAGAATTGAGAAAAGAGATGGGCAAGAATGGAGTCTGTTTTGCCTTTGCAAACACAATCACATACAATGCCATGCCAAATTTTGCAAATGATGCATTGATACATGGCCAGATTACAGAATCATCAACCAATGTGATTATCATTCATGGAGACAGTGAATTTCTACTAAGCTTTATTCTTAAATTAGGGGATTTTTTAATTACAGGGAAAGTCTGGGTCATGAACTCACCCTATGATGATGTGACCCTCAGTAAAAGGTATTTCCTGCTAGACACCTTTCATGCACCTCTCATCTTTTCTCCCCACCATGGGAATATTTCTGGGTTCACCAGTTTGATCCCATCAGCTGAGTATTCCAAGAACTCAGAAGATATTTCCAAACCTAGCTTATGGATTCAGGCTGTTCAGTGCATACTGATTAAGTCTGACTGTACAAAATTGGGGCACTGTTTGTATAATACCACACTGGATTGGTTGCTGAGGCACATTTTTGACACGGCCGTGTCAGAAGAGAGTTACAACATTTATAATGCCGTGCATGCCGTGGCCCATGCCCTGCACATGATGCTTCTTCATCACACAGAAGAACCTCCAGCCCACAATAAGCAACCAAAGGCATTTCTCTCTTCACAGGTAATGATTTATCTTTTGAGTGCTCTAGGGACAGTTACTTTCTAGAACCTTTCATAGCGGATGGATTTAAGTAGTCTGGCTCCTTTTTGGAAAGTACAAGGTGCAATGGGCCCATCATGCTCCCCATGAAGTAACCATACAGCTGCTTGACAACATTCTTGAATAACATTGCATCTTTGATTAGGAAATGCTGTGTCTTCTTTCCCCATCCTCACTTTGTGTGGTATAAGCTTTTCCTTTTCAATAGTACAAATCTAAATTTTCCTTGTAACTGATTAAAATAAAAGGTCAAGGTTGACTAGTACTTGAAAACCTTAAGATTTTCTGGGCACAAAAATCTCACACATGGGAATGATTCCAGACTACTGAGGGGCTGGGATTTGAAGATTTCAATTCAAAGCCAACCTAAGCACAGACTTTCATGAGAAACTAATCTCCAGGTAACACCAAAAAGGTATAAGTGGAGCTGTGGCTCTAGTAGAAGCTTGCTAGCCATGAGAAAGAAAACAAAAACAAATAAAACCCTCAAGTTGAGTGCCAGGTACTGTTTTTAAGACCTAGGATAGGCACACATACATGCCATAAACTAAGTCATGCTTAAGGTAAGCTTTCATAGTTGCCATAAATATTCTATGACTATTTAGTTTTTTAGCCTAATTTTTCAGATGGGCTCTCGGATCACATTCATAAAATAAGTGGTTGTGGTTTTCTGGAGAGAGGCAGTGGAGGTTTGTATGATTATATCTCATTATTAGGTGGATGTGGCTGGAGTTTTAATCTTTTAAATTTGGGTCTCTTCATCCTATACTGGGTTACCAGGTTTAGAATCTTGGGACATTTCAGTCCTCTACAAGTCTGCATTTGCTCCACTTGATTGGAATCCTGTGCTGTGTGTGAATTGTGTGGTGGGAATGAAAGCTAATCAGTCTGTTATAATGGGTTACTGTGGTCACTCTGGGAAGCACATCAACCTAGGGTAATGTCTTTTAGCTGCATCCCTTTTTGAAGAAGATCCAATTTACCAATACAGTTGGAGAACAAGTGGTTTTGGATGAGGAAAGGAAATTGGAGGCAGAGTACGATATTGTGAACTTTTGGAATTTTCCAGAAGGTCTGGGACAAAGGGTGAAAGTTGGCAAGTTTTCTCCATCTAGGCCACATGGTCAACGACTTATTTTATTTGAAAATCTGATAGAGTGGCCCATAGGAATTACCAAGGTGGGTCATTTCTACGTTTTTCACTCTCTCCTTTTCGTTTTTAAAGAAATACATTATTATGAAGTAGATGTAGAAAGAGCTTACAATTTCCTAAGTCAGGTTATGAGTACAATGTTTTTTTGACAAAGTCCTCACATCTTTGTTTCTCCCACAGAGTTGATTTTTTGTAACCATAATGTGATAATCTATGTATAAATAAGCAATAAACTCTTCCCATTTTAAGCTGTTCCCCTAACCTATGGCTCCATGGTGTACATGTCACAACTTTCTATTTCTGGAATTTGCTTACTAATTGACTCAGGGATGGAATAGGAGAACATTTAATTACCAATATGTTATTAAATGATTGCATATTCTCTATCATGGAAGAGAAATGACACCTGTTAATCAGCATTCTAACATTGTAAAAAAAACCTGAGAAAATTAAATGAGAGAACAGAAAGGTTTGCTTTGCTCCTGCCTGCAGATTTCAGCCCATGGTCTGGTAGACTGCTGCTTTTGAGTCTGTGGTGAGACAGAACATAAAGGAAGTTGCATCTGCCAGTGGCAACTGGGAAAACAGAAAGAGATGTGAATGGTCCCTGGTATCACCAGCCCCTTTCAAAGGGATTTGCCATGCTTTAGACAATGGTTTTGAAGTTTCACTGAGTGATTTTCCTCTTCTGTTCTCCATATGTTCTCAGAGGACTAAGAGAGAAGACACATCATGACCTGAATTCAAGAATGTGATACAGGATTTATTCCTGTTTCCTAATTTCCTACATATTAACTCCACCTTTTCCAGGAACAATCACATCACATATCACAAAGGGCTGAGGTTCAAGCCCTAACATAGTCTTAGAGTGATCTTATATGAAAGTGTAAGACAATTCAATTGATTCATTGGCTATATGGATACAGATATTATGCCTTCTAATGATTTTTTTAAAGCACTGGAGTGTCTAGGATGTCTGGTTACAGGAAGAATAGTCATTAATACTCATCTGAATTTCTTCAGACTCCTCAGTCTGTCTGCAGTGAGAGCTGTGGCCCTGGATTCAGGAAGGCCCCTCGGGAAGGAAAGGCTCCATGTTGCTTTGACTGTACTTCTTGCCCAGCGAGTGAGATGTCTAATGGAACAGGTGAGTCTGTGACTTACACAGAAATTCCTCATCTCCCTCTCCTTACTTACAGTCCATGCATGACAATAGAAAGCTCTACAGTAACATGGCAGGAACAGACATGTGCCTTCACTTAGAGTTCTATGACTACCATTGACCATCAGTCTCCTTGGAATACCTGGATCCGCTGGTCTGCGATTACATATTCGATTTCATTTTCTAGTCTATTACAGGCTTTGATTACAAAATACCCCTCTCCTCAGTCACATTATCTTGGATTTAAACACAATATCAAGTACCAAGCCTTGATGCTCCAAAAGAGGTGGAAGCTGGGAGCTGGTGGCTCACCCTTGTAATCCTAGCTACTCGATAGGATGAGATCTAAGGTTTATAATTCAAAGCCATTGCAGGCAGGAAAGTCCTTGAGACTCTTATCTCCAATAAACCACCAGAAAACCAGAAGTGGCCCTGTGGCTCAAGTGGTAGAGCACTGTCCTTGAGCTGAAGAGCTCAGGAACAGTACCCAGGCCGAGTTCAAGCTCCACGACCGACCAGAACAAAAAAAGATTGGATATTATAGTGGAGTTGTGGGTCTAACACAGCCTTTCCTTTCTGAGGGCCCAGCATTGCTCTTCCTTTTAAATTAAATTTTATTTTTCATTTGTAATACCTAAGTAATACCAGGAGCTTGGTATGATTATTCCATACCTGACACTGGCACTAATTTGACTAGCAACAACTCAAATATACTTCACACAGAACTAGTACTATCTGCATCTGATTTGTCTTCTACCTCCTCCAGCTCATCCTCCCCAGATCCCCCATTATCCCTTGAGTGTCATTGTTCTTCTCATGGAACAAATACTCAGGAAGTTTGTGGGTTTTTTTGTAAGGAGTAGGTTGTGGTGTGGTGTAGACAGTCCTGTTAAAACTGACTTGAGTGGGCTGATTCTATGCTTTCCATTATTTCTTGACTAAATAGCAGACCGTCAGAGTGATATAATCTCTCTATAATGTAGGCACATAATGCCAGGGGAATGTAGCTCATACCAGTAATCCTAACTACTAAAGAGGTTAAAATCTGAGAACGAAGGACAGATTCAATCCTGGGAAGGAAAGTTAATCATCAAAAGAGCTAGATGAGGAGATGTGGCTCAAGTAGTAGAAACATAGTCGTGAACAAAAATACTCCAAAAATGGCCCAGGTCTAGAGTCAAACACTTGACTGAAGAAAGAAAAAAGAAAGAGAGAAAGGAAGAAAGAAAGAATAAAAAGAGAAAGGAAGAAAGGAACAAGGGAAGAAGGGATGAAGGAAGGGAGGAAGGTAAGGAAAAGGGAAGGAGAGAAAAAGGAGGGAGGGAGGAAGAAAGGAAGGAGGGAAAGAAGAAAGAAAGAAAGGATGAAAGGAAGAAGAAAGGATGGAAGAAGGAAGAGGGAGGGAGGGATGGGAAGAAGAAATATAAGAAAGTAAGAGAATTCAACTTCAATTATTTTGTATTGAAAATTATTCTATTTGATACTGAAAGCAATACAGATTAAAGTATGAATCAGGTCAGGTGAGCTTCTTGAGTGGAGGGGGATGAGAGGAAAGAGAAATACTGAACCAAGACTAATAGTGATTCTCACCCCTCACCAGACATGGAGCAGTGTGTGAAGTGTCCAGATCATCAGTATGCCAATACCGAAAGAAACCACTGCCTGATGAAAACTGAAAGCTTCCTGGCTTACGAAGACCCCTTGGGCATGGCTTTGGCTTGCACGGCTCTCTGCTTCTCTGCACTCACAGCTGCGGTTCTTGGGGTGTTTATCAAGCACCAAGACACCCCCATTGTCAAAGCCAATAACCGGGCCCTCAGCTACATCCTGCTCATCTCCCTCACCTGCTGCTTCCTCTGCTCCTTGTTGTTCCTTGGTCGTCCACACACAGCCACTTGCATCCTCCAGCACACCACATTTGCAGTGGTCTTCACCGTGGCTGTCTCCACTGTCCTGGCCAAAACCATCACAGTGGTTCTGGCCTTCACGCTCACTGCTCCAGGGAGAAGCACCAGGCAGTGGCTGGTGTTCTGGGCTCCTAATCTCATCATCCCCATCTGCACCCTCATCCAGGTGACCCTCTGTGGCCTGTGGCTGGGAACCTCTCCTCCCTTTGTGGATACAGACACACTCTCTGAACATGGCAACATCATCATCCTGTGCAACAAGGGCTCCCTCACCGCCTTCTATTGTGTCCTGGGATACCTTGGCTCTCTGGCCCTGGCCAGCTTCATTATGGCTTTCCTGGCCAGGAACCTGCCTGATACCTTCAATGAAGCCAAGTTTCTGACCTTCAGCATGCTGGTGTTCTGCAGTGTGTGGGTCACCTTCTTGCCTGTCTACCACAGTGCCAAGGGGAAGGTCATGGTAGCTCTAGAGATCTTCTCCATCTTGGCCTCCAGTGCAGGCCTCTTATGTTGCATCTTTGCCCCTAAGTGCTATATTATCTTGATAAGGCCTGAGAGAAATTCTTTTCAGAAGAGCTCACAATATGTAAGAAATAAACCTTAACATGAATGTAAGTGTTGCCTAAATGAATTAGAGGATCTGATACCAATCATACTATTTTGGCAGTCAAAATATAATTTGAGGAAGTTTTGGACAAAAAAGTTACTCTTCCTCATTTCACTGTTATGTTAGAGTCACATCAAGTTTCCACCAAGACCTTCTAAATGTGCATTTTATCCTAGATATTCTATGCTTCCTCCAATGCAATGTACCTTTCTTCTTTAACATACATTATCTACTCTGCTTTTTCTTTTTCCTTTCCTGTCTCAATGACTCTTTCTACATAAGCTATATCACTGCTTGAGTATCACTATATTGGTAAGTCTACTAATTTGTGAACATTTATCTTGGTGAAAGTTTGCATGCTTATATTGCTATAACTCCAGTACATTTTCTGTCCTAGTTCTGTGTTTCTTTTGACATATTTACTCATTTGCCATATTACTTTGTGTGTTTCTGTAGATAATCTCTCACTGTCTTTCTCATCCTTCCTTTAGAATTTTAGAATGACAGACCCTAAGCATCCTGAATGGTAGCAGAGAAACAGAATAATCTATCATAAGAGAAAAAGATCCCCAAAGAGAGGACAAAAACATTAGATAGGCCCAGACTCAGTTATCTGCCAATGTTCTTTAAGAGTCTATGAGAACTGTAATGATTCAACAGTTTAGAGGAGGCCCTGAAGAAATCAGAAATGTTCAAGAGCTTCAAGGAACCTTGTCATGTCACCACCATATTCTACAGCCATGAGGAGGTCAAAGGACAAGCAAGCACGTGTCTCTGAGTCCAGAGATCTTGACATCATTCAATACTATAGCTGTGGCTGAGTGCAGTGAGCTCACCCACACTTGCAAGACAGAGATACACACAACACTGTCTCTAATTCTGCTGGGCCATTCCTGGAGGGCAGAAAAGCATCTGCATAAAGGCAGAAATGTCTGAAAGCCACACAAACTATTCCCAATTACAGTGAATCAAAGAAGACAGTGCTTATGTAATCACTACTATTGTTGAACAAGTATGCATTGTTGGAAAAGGTGATTGAGGATTTCGCTCCAATAAAGCTTTAATGAGAACCTCACCATCATAACAAAACAAAATATATGTTAGACTACCATGTCAAATGTCTGCATCAAACTATAAAGATTATTATCAGTTGCATAATAGAGAAGTAAGAACAAGAAAACTTCAGATCCAATCATATTTTTGCCCTTTAGGAAGTCTAAACTTACCATTTTATATATTTTACATTCATCACACTCCAGCAGCAAAAGATACCTGCTCTTGGATTCTCAAGGAAACAAAATGGATGTTTACTTGTCAAAGGGACAACCTACCACAATTATCCTGATCTCATGCCTCATGTTCATAAGCAGTGAGCCCAATACAAATGTATCTGTAATAGTTTTAGTGTAAACACTTACAAGTTACATTAAAATAGCTTACACTTAGCCAAGCACCAGTGCCTCAGGCTTGTAATCTTAGCTACTCAGTAAGCTTATATGTAAGAACCAGGGTTACAAGCCATTGTGGAGCAGAAAAGGTAATGAGTCTTTTAACTCCAATTAACCTCCATAAGATAAAAATGTATCTGTGGTTCAAGTAGTGGAGTGCTACCTTTCTGTGCCTGCACAGACACACACACACACACACACACACACACACACACACACACACAAATGCTCAGGAACAACACCCAGAGCCTGAGCTCAACTCTCAGAACCAGTACACACACAGAAAAAAAAAGGAAAACAAACCTCAAGTGGCAATGGTGTATTTATGTTAGAGTACAGAAAGATAAAGTATATGAATGAACGAGCAACACATAACTTAGAGGTTATATCTGGGCAAAAATAGGAATGTCTGAATAATGCCATCGATTTTGTTTTATTGGCTGAGGTTCTTATCTAAAACATCATTGAGACCATCTCTTTGCAGTCTAAAGGGAAGAGTTTAATGTTGTTTTTGGAAGCTCTCAATAGGAAATGAAACTAGTATAGGAAAAAAGTAAAAAATCTGCTCACTCATTCTGATAACCTAACACCACTAAGAGTTTATAAAACTTGATGAACTGTGGTGAAAGGTTTTTTACAGAGCTGTCCTACCTTCCCAAAACTATTGTGTTAGGCTTTATGATTAAGAGATGATATTCCCAAGAGTCCTTCACACATCAATACATCAGTATTTACTAGGTTAAGCTGCTTCTGTCTTTAGTGATGACCAACGGGTAAAGAACCAAAGATTTTTTCAAGCCTGGTGCCCACTGAAAGCTCAGCATCTGTCCTCAGGACTCACAGACCAGGAGCTGGCCAGTGCCAGCCTCTGTCCCTGAGGATACAAACATGGAACCCACACCTGTCCTGGAGAAGCTCAGGTGAAGGAGGGAAAGCATGGGCTCATCATTGAATGTCATATGACCTTGGAAAAAAATCAATGCCCAGAGCTCACATCCAGCCAACTGGTGCATTGTATTGGACCAAGTCTCTAAAGATCTCCAAACATTAGTAGAAGAACAAGAGAAGAAAGATGAACACCCACAATATTTTGGGGGAAGGATCTTTAAGTTACTCCAGCAAAAGGTCGTGTGTCCTTTCATCCACTGCTTTATTTTTCTGTTTATTTTTTAATATACAGTAGTATTCCATCACTATTTCTATAGGTCTAATTTCCATTCCATAAATGTGTTACTATTTTAAACATACTAAAATCATGAGTAATATGTATTAACTTTTCACACTCTTATGAAAATATTATACACACCATTTTTTTTCAGTTACATGACAGTGGCTTCCTTAGTAGGCTGTGATCTGAGGATCAAAGTTCAAAAGTAGCCTGGGCAGAAAAGCCCTTAAGACCCCATCCCTAGCAAAAATGTTGGGGTGCGGGCATATCTCAAATGGTAAAGTGCCAGCAGTGAACAAGAAAGCCAAGAATGAGAGAGCATGAAGCACTAACGCATAGAATTCCATTGTGTCTGTATACCACATCTTCTTTATCTGTTCATCCACTGAGGGGCATCTGGGTTGGTTCAATATCTTAGCTATGGCAAATAATGCTGTAATAAACATGGTTGTACTGGTAGCTTTAGTAAGGCTGTGGTCATTTGGGTAAGTGTCCAGAAGTGGAATGGATGGGATGTACTTTATCTAAACCATATTATTTTGGTGGTCCTAGGTGTTGAACTCAGAATGTTGTGCTTGCTAGACATGGACAATATTTCTGTATCTCTCCCCAGGTGTCAGAGTAGCCCAGAAGTGACCAGGCTTTCCTTGGCAGAACCCTTCTCTGTGTTGGGGAGGTCTTTGACTGGACCCCAATAATTGCCACTGTGCCTTTCTCACTATTGCATACCTTGACCTTTTGACCTTCACCTGGCATCCTCTGAGGCCATCCATATGAATCATCCTTAGTGGCTTTCATATATTGCCACTTCTTTTTCTTTTCAACTTTTCCCCACACAACTTTCCAAACAACTTTACAGGAAAGGAATCCATCCTTGGAGTTTGAACATATAGAGTCCTGGATGAAATCAGAGGCCTGAGGATGTGGAGAAAGAGATGCTACACATATTTTCCAACTTTTGTTTTTGACCTTGAAGCCAGACCCCAGATACAGGGCTGGAGGGCAGAATGGACTCTGTATTTCTCTAGGACAGTGGAAAAGGCCGGTGGTGTGTCCCAGTGGCCATCCAGGTAACAAAAAGCCACAGAAACTGAAGATCCATTTAGACACCCGCTTGATTCTGCAGGCTCAGTTTGCAGCCAGAATTGCAGCTTCAGGCCAAAGCAGCAGCAATGTTCCCTGTGGCTCTGACACTGCTTCTCCTCCAGAATCTGGTCCTGGTCAATTCCTGTGAAGATGCCAGAGGCATCTCTGGCACACAGCAGGGAAGATGTGGAGATTGCTGAGTTTTTCCCCCTTTATTCTTGGGAATTTGTTCACAACATGAATGACCTTGCAGTGTAAGTGATTTCTTGGGTTTTCTTAAAATTTGCATTTTCTGTTTGGTTATCAGTCGGGGGGGGCGGGGGAAGGTTGAATGCATCCCTTAATGTTCTCTGTATCTTCAACACTGCCTTCACCAGAACAGCTCTACTTTATTTCAGGTTTTCCTGATGAATATTTTTCTGCTTTCCAAAGGGTGCAGAGGTTTCCCCTTTTCCAGGGCTATCCCGACCCCCCCACCATCAAGGTGACTCCTTCAGCCTGACCTGTCCTGGGTCAGGGTCAATGAATTGACCAAGAGTTCATACTAGAAAAACACACTAAAGTTCAGTGTCCCTGTCCATAGGTCAATGGCCAGGGAATCTTCAATCAATTTTGTCCTTATACTTTTACTTATACTTCAAGGCAACATTTCTTAGGATAGACATGCAGTTTCTGCTTCTGGGGTTATTTCATGTCAGCAAAGCTCTGGGAATGAGGAGCTGCTGGTCAGATCAGGAATAAGATATGCATGACACATTTTATTTTTTTCCCCTTAACTAATGTAAGTGAGCCTCTGCCCTGCAGTCCTTATCTTGGCCTGTCTCCTCTGTCATTCTCAGAAGCTCTGGTTCTATTCCTTGTTCTCTGACATCTTTCCAGGCTTATCTATGTTCCTGATGCTCATAATTTCCTAAACTGGATTTGAGTTTTTTTTCCAAATGTATTGTACACACTTTGATTCATGCATTTGAAACTGGATTTGAGTTTTTTTCCAAGTGTATTGTACACACTTTGATTCATGCATTTGACTCAGATGAGCTCACTACTTTCAGCTGTACAGAATGCTCTGTAAACTAGGGAGTCTCGGATGAATCTTCTCAGAGAAGTTGGGTGGAAACACCTTGTATGGGCTTTGTTCAGAAGAGGAGTACTTTATTCCATGAGAGATTTGTGAGGGATATTGAAGCCAACTGAATGTGGTGAGGAAGTAAGTGAGACAGATGGGGCTCATGTGTAAACCCAGCACTAGAAATGTACTCCCATGGGAGATGGGAGATGTCAGAGTTATGTTCTGCTCTATCCATTCTCTAAGCTGTGTGTGTGTGTGTGTGTGTGTGTGTGTGTGTGTGTGTATGTGCGTGCACATGCGTGCATGTTCATACATGCTCTGGTATTCAGGCTTGAACTCAAGTCCTGAGGACTATCCCTTAAAATTTTTTTCTCTCATGGCTGGCACTCTACCACTTGACCTACAGATTTGCTACCAGTTTTTGTGTAGTTGATTGCACATAAGAGTCTCACAGACATTCCTGCCCAAAGTGACTACAAAACATAATTATTTGTCACCCAACTTGCCTTTGGTTTTCTCTGTTACTGAAGTGGTTTACCACCTCACCTCAGGCCTTTTCTCCCACTAGTGGTGACATTGTGGAAGTCACTATAAATTCAGCAACACTGAAGCCTGCCTAAAATATACTTGGAACTCAAAAAAAATAAATCCCCCCACAAAAAATCCTCAAAGAAACAACTGCCCAATAAATAAGTGGGCTAAAGGCTTACAGAGCAACTTTTCTGAAGAGGAAATAAGAATGCCAATAGATACATGAAGAAATGCTCAACCTCCCTAGCCATAAAAGAAATGCAAATCAAAGCAGCACTGAGACACCACCCCACCTTATTTAGAATGGCTATAATCAAGAACTCTAATACAATGCTGGAAGGGATGTGGACAGAAGGGAACCCTCCTGCATTGTTGGTGGGAGTGTAAACTTGTTCAACCACTTTGGAAAGAAGTATGGAGGTTCTTCAAAAGTCTCCACATGGACCTCCACTATGACCCAGCAATCCCACTTTTGGGCATTTACCCGAATGATCACAGACCAGATCATACTAAAGCTACCAGCACAACTATGTGGTGCTGTGTTTCTATACATCATGCTTCTGAATTTCTTTCACCATCTTATTTTCCTCAATATATCTTGTTTCATTTCCCCCTAAATGACTTTGGTAATTTAGGCCTTTTTAAAAATTTATGGTTTTTTATGTTTTTCATTGTAAAAATGCTGAATAGAGGTGTTACAGTTACATGAGCAAGGTAGTGAGTACATTTCCTATTCAGCATTGTTGCCTCCTCCTTTGTTTTCCCCTAACGTCCCTTCCCTTCCACCTCTACACCCCCATCCCCTGAAGGTGTAAAGCTCTTTTTCAACATAGTGTTTTGTACATCTCATTGTTACAATGGGTCAATCTCTATCCTTGTTTAAGCATTTTGTTTTTTCTTTCCCCTCCCTGAATTAGAGAAGTGTATATACAAGATGCAGAGCACTGGAATCAAATACAGTAAAAACAGGGGTTATACTGTGGGGGAGGAACATACAATGAAAGAAAATAATCAGATGGTACATTATAAATGCTTTACAAACAATAGCAAGAAACAAAAAAAGATATTTGTGTCCCTATCTTGGGGTTCATTTTGCTTACCCTCATCTTATATGGTATTATGTACATAGCTTTTGACCTTTTCTGCTTGTCCTACACATGTACTAGCTATTGCAAATAAGGGAAACCATGGGACCTGTGTTTCTTTGGGCCTGACTTACTTGATATAATTTTCCAAGTCTTTCTATTTCCTAAAAAATGGTTCAATGTCGTTCTTTCTGATGGAACACAGAATTCCATTGTATATATACACCACATTTTCTTGATCCATTCATTTAGTGAGGTAAATAATGCTGTGATAAACATAGTTGTGCTGGTAGCCTTAATATGGCCTTATTTGTGATCCTTTGGGTAAATGCCCCAAAGTGGGATTGCTAGGTAGTAAGGGAGCTCTATCAGAAGTCTCTTTTATTTTTATTTTTTGGGCCCGGTCATGGGGCCTTAACTCTGGGCCTGGGCGCTGTCCCTCAGCTCTTCAGCTCAAGGCTAGTGCTCTACCACTTGAGCCACAGCGCCACTTCTGGCTTTTTTTCTTTTTGCTTATGTGGTTCTGAGGAATCAAACCCAGGGCCTCAGGCATGCAAGGCAAGCGCTCTACCACTGAGCCACCTTCCCAGCCCCAATCAGGAGTCTTTTGAGGAACCTCCATACTGCTTTCCAAAGTGGTTGAACAAGTTTACACTCCCACCAACAATGCAGTGGGGTTCTCTTCTGTCCCTATCCCCTCCAGCATCTGTTGTTATTAGAGTTCTTGATTATAGCCATTCTAACTGGGGTGAAGTGGTATCTCAATGTTGTTTTGATTTGCATTTCTTTTATGGCTAGAGTGGTTGAACATTTCTTCATATGTTTATTGGCCATTCTTATTTCCTCTTCAGAGAAGTTTCTCTTTAAGTCTTTAGCCCACTTATTTATTGGGCAGATGTTTCTTTGAGGATTTGTTGTTGAATTTAATGGTCTCTTAATATTAAGAGAGGTAGATGAATGAATATTTCTGAATTTGCTGTAAACTTACCATACCGAATTTTCCCTTAGTCTGCCCTGTTTCACTTTACCCCCAAATAACTGTTTTCACTAATCTTAAGGGAAGTAGATGGGCAGGCTTTATGCTTGAGTTTTTGAATTCCTGGCATGCATTAAGCATGTCTCATTTTCCCTGGTCAACCTTGCCTCAGTAGGACATCCTCAGTCCATTGCAGTGATGGTTGAGGACCAAGGCCTGCCTCCTGTATGTGGTGGAGGTGTGCTCAAGGCCAAAGACTGCCCCAGCCAGCCACAGTCAGTGATAGCTGAAATAGAAGTCTGATTATCTGATGGCAGATGTCTTTCTAAAGTACTGAGGTGATTCCAGAACTCCCCCAGAGGTTGTCCTGGATGGGGTGTCGAAGCAACCTTCCAGTGCTATCAAGCAGCACACATTAAGTTTTGGAACAAAATTGCCATCTTACAGTCCAGCTAACAAGAAGTGGGATGGAGGGTTGGGAATATGGCTCAGTGGTAGAGTGTTTGCCTAGCATGCACAAAGCCCTTGTTTCAATTCCCCAGGAGCACATATACAGAAAAATCCAGAAGTGGAACTGTGGCCCAAGGGGTAGAGTGCTAACCTTGAGTGAAAGGTCCTTAGGGACAGTGCCCAAGCCCTGAGTTCAAGTCCCAAAATTGGCACAAAGAAATAAAAAGAAGTGGGTTGGAGAGCCATGCTATGTCACAGCAGTTCAGTAGGATTTGTAGAGGAAGCCACTGGGCCATCTTGGTGGACACCACCCTGCATCCAGGTTCAGTCTCCTAGTGAGTGAGCCCAAACTGTCACGAGGGTCCACTGAGGCCCACACCCCAGCTTGTGGTGCTGTAGGCCAACCCACAATCGTGACCTAGAGCTGCACAGGGTTCTGTCTGGTTCCATCTTGAGCACTGTCCTTCTGTGGGAAGTGGTCCCTGAGGTTAGGGGATAAAAGTGGAGATGATTCACTTTCCACCAAGACTTGGTCTGAGCCAGGTAGGACATCCTGGTGGAAACTGATGTGGATGGCCTTTGGTCCTACCCGAGGGAACTTCTGACATCTCCTGAAAGATTTTAATGGGAGTTTTTGTCCTGGAATCACACAGCTCCTATGGGTTTTTATAGCTCCAGCCATGGCATGCATGACATGGGATTCTAAGAGAAAACTCTGACCTAGCCCCATGCCCTGCTTCCCAAGAGGTTGTGTCCAAATACTTGCTGCTGTTCATGAGATTGAGGGAGGGAGGTAGTGTCAGTGTCTTCCTTCTTTGTCCTAACACAGTTCTGAAGGCACAATCTAAAGGTCTAGACGCAGGAGGAGAGAGTATGGGGCATTTCTCCAACACTGGGGTCTGTACTTGGATATTCTGCATCTATTTAACTTTAATTATCTCCCTCCTTGCAATGTGGGAGGGGTTTCTGTCCGAGTTGAGCTGCTAAAGCTGGTAGAGGGGAGGAACATGGCTATTGATACTATTAAACATTATTTTTATTATGAACTCCTAGCTAATACAGCAAACAAATGAAGCTGGTGATAAGCCTCATGGTTCTAGACAGACTTCTGCAAAGATGCCAGCTTGGTAAACTTGAATTTGGGAGAGATGTTATTTGGTTTTTACAAAGGATGGAGAAGCAAAGGCTGACCAGTAGTCAGCCTATATCTGAGGTTTTTCTTTACCAACAGGTTTTTGTTATTTATTAATAGCAACTGAGATATTACAGCCCCATGGCTGACCAAAAAAACTCTGTAAGGAAATAACAAATGTAAAGGAAGAGGGAAGTTAGTAAATAAATCCATGAGAAAGAGAATTGAGGAAACAAATTGTTTTCATTTGGATAAAAAATGATTTGAGGAACAAAAATTATCTGCACTGTTTCTAACCACAAAATGTTCAACTAGCACATGGTCTGAGTAGGTCTTGAGTTTCATAAAATAGAGCTTATTATAAAATAATTGGTATTAAATAATTTGGTTGATGATCAAGAAAATTAATAATTACAGATGCTGTGGGGATGTGGCCAAAAGGAATGTAATAACACTGTTGGTAAAATAATATGACAAAAGACATAATAATACATGAACATTACACATACATACTAGTATGGGTATTTGTTATGTCTATGTTTACATATGGTGAGGGTTTCTTATGTCACTACTTAGAAGGTGAGATGCAGAACCAGGATCAGTTCCAATCAATACATGAATGGAAAAAGTAAATTGAGTCACACAGACACAATAGTGTCTTGAGAATGCAATTATATATTTGAGTCAGCAATAGAGGAGGAAATGGAGATCATCATATTCAGGAAATCACCCTGACAAATGCAGCAGTGGTAGATACTGGACACCATGTGAAAAATGAAGTATACAACTGGTGGGTGGGGAAGGGAAGGAAAAATTGGGTAACATTGTAAAAACAGAAATATACTCATTGCTGATTTACATAATGGTAATTCCTGTGTACATCACCTTTACAATAGGGACAGACAGATAGATGTATTATCACCCAACACAGACCCCCAGGATTTCTCTCATTTTTGAAATGTAGGGAGTAGAAGGCTCAACGTATTAGAGTAGATATCCATATCAATGAAGTAGAAATTGTAAGGTTCTCCAGAAAGGAAAACTGACCCATTGTCCAGGCTGAAAATGTACACTGCCCATCCACAGGAGATGAAGGCACATGCAGAAGACAGAGGAAAAGGAAAAAGAGAAAGAGAGATAAGGGAACTTTGACTGACCAGGACCAGAGTGGATGCAGCAGTGACCTCAGAGTCTGGGGAACCTCTCACTGTCAGAGGGAGTTGTGACAAGGACAGTTCAGGAAGTGACCTCAGAGGATTAGGAAGTGACTTGAGTGTGTTGGGTCCTTTGCTGACTCACAGTCAGGTAATTGACAGGTGACTATTGGTTTCAGGAAGGTGAAGAGGAAGTGGGGAGGAGCTGTTCTCCTGGGCAGACTTAACAGAAATAGAGTAATCGAGGAGGGGAACAGGATAAATGGGTGTCCTTTGAGCCAGGTGCGGATGGCTCCTTCCTGTAATCCTGGCTATAGGAAGAAATAGAGATTTCTACTCAGAACCCAAGTCAAGGTTGGCCCCAGCACTGACCCTCTTGCAAGGTCTTGCTGGCTACAAACACCAAGTAGCATTTGCATCCTTACTTTTTCAACTTACGTTTGCCAAGCCCTTCCTAATAAATATAGGGAGCCAAATCACAGAACCAGCTACCATGGTGAACTCTGGAGGAAGCAGGAACCTGTGCTTTTACCTTGGTTCCACGTCTATCATGAGCAAATAATAGAGGAGACAGGTAAGGAGACATGGACAGAGCAGGGACCACATGCCTGTCTAAGTGAGAACAGGAGTTTCCCCAGCACCCAGGACATGACCAAGACAGAGAGCAGAACAAAACCCATCCATAGACACACAACTTCCAGGATAATCAATGGGCAGGCCTGCTATTTTCTCAGAAAGTCATAGATCATAGAACATCTCTATCTAACAGTGAATCACCACAATGCATTCATAGACACATTTTAAATGTCCAATTGGTTGTGCACCTTGACCTTCAAGTGTTGATCTTTAATGGTTGAATACAGGGAGATTGTTGATACCTCCTGCATCAGGAAATAACTGCATTGACCTCTTCTGGATGTTTCTGCATGTGGAGTTGTTATGGAAACCTGAATGGGTCATTTCACCAAACCTCTGTGGCTCCCTTGGTCCTGGGTTTGTGAGTCTGCCCATCCTCATCTTCGATGGTGCTCCAATAATGCTGGGTCTTTGTTGGCCATGGCCCTCTATTACCTTTTGACTTCACCTGGCATCCTCTGGTGTCATCCATTTCCATCATCCCTAGTGGCTTTCCTATGGTACTATATGTTGTGGGCTTGTTTTCTTTCAAGTTTTTGCTTTCACACTAGTTTGTGAACAACACAACAAGAAAGGAATCCATCCCTGGAGTTTCATTATCTACAGTCTTGGATGAAATGACAGTCCTGAGGGTGTGGAGAAGAAGATGGTACACATGTTTTCCAACTTGTGTTTTGACCTTGAAGCCGGACCTCAGATGTATACCTGGAGGGCAGAAAGGGCTCTGTATTCCTCTTGGACAGTGGAGGAGGCCCGTGGTGTGGTGTCCCAGTGGCCGTCCAGATAACAATAAGCCACAGAAACTGAAGATCCATTTAGACACCCATCTGATGCTGCTGGCTCAGTCTGCATCCAGAATCACAGCTCCAGGCCAAAGCAGCAGCAATGTTCCCTGTGACTCTGACACTGCTTCTCCTCCAAAAACCGCTCGTGGTCAGTTCCTCGAAAGATGACCGACACATTTGCACAGAGAAATCTGTGGCACGCTGCAAGGGAGATGTGGTCATTGCTGGGATTTTCCCCTTTTATTCTTGGGAATTTGTTCACAACATGAATGATCCTGCTGCACAACAACAGAGCAATCAGTAAGTGATGTCTTGGGTTTTCTTAAAATTTGCATTTTCTGTTTGGCTATCAGACCGTTTGGGGGAAATTTGGACGCAACCACTAATGTTCTCTGGATCTTCTACATTGTCCTCACCATAACAGTTCTACTTTATTTCCAGTTTTCCTGATGAATATTTTTCTTCTTTCCAATGGGTAGAGAGGTCTCTGTCTGTCTTCATTCCACTCCCATTTCCCAGCACTGTCCAGACCACCTCACCATCATTGTGATTCCTCCAGCCTGAACTGTCCTGGTTCAGTGTCATTTGGGTGACCAAGAGTACATACTAGCCACTAAAGCACAATGTCCCCATCCATACATCAAAGGTTAGGGAACCTTTAGTCAAATCTGTCCTTATACTTTTAAAAATAGGACCAATGTTTGGACCTCCTTCAGGACAACATTTCTTAGGACAGACATGCAGTTTCTGCTTCTGGGGTTATTTTATGTCAGCAAAGCACTGGGAAAGGGGAGCTGCTGGTCAGATCAGGAATAAGAGATCCATGATCCGTTTTATTTTTCCCCTTAACTAATGTAAGTGAACTTCTGCCTTACTGTCCATGTCTGAGCCTATCTCCTATGTCATTCCCAGAAGCTCTGCTTCTATTCCATGTTCTCTGACATCTAGCCAGGCTTATCTATTTTCCCCTGCTCATGAATTCTTAAAATATATTTGAATGTTTTTCCATATTGTTATTGGTTGTTTGTGGGGCTTGAACTGTAGGTCTAGGTGCTGTCCATGACCACTTCGGCTCAAGGCTAGGGCTCTACCACTTCAGTCACAGCACCACTTCCTGTTTTCTTGTGGTTTATTGGAGTTAAGCATCTCACCCACCTTTCTGCCCTGGCTGCCTTTGAACTTGCATCCTCAGATCACAGCCTCCTTAGTAACTAGGATTACAAGCATGACCCACCTGCACCTGGCTTTTTCATGTGTTTTATGCACACTTTGATTCATGCATTTGACCCAGGTAAGCACATTACTTTCAGATATACAGAATTCTCTGTAAACTAGGAAGTCACAGATGAATCTTCTCAGACAACTTGTGTGGAAACACCCTGTATGGGCTTTATTCAGGAGAGGAATACTTTATTCCATGAGAGATTTGTGAAGGATATTGAAGCCAACTGAATGTGGTGTGGAAGTGAGTGAGACAGATGGGACTCATGTGTAAACCCAGCATTAGAAATGCACCTCCATGGGAGATAGGAGATGTCAGAGTTGTCTTCTGCTCTGTCCATTCTCTAATTGAGCTCTGTGTGTGTGTGTGTGTGTGTGTGCATGTTCACACAAACTCTTGTACACAGGCGTGAACTCAAGTCCTGACGGCTGTCCCTTAGCATTTTTTCTCTCATGGCTGGCAGTCTACTACTTGACCAACATCTCTGTTACTGGTTTCCGTGTGTTTAATTGTACATAAGAGTCTCACAGACATTCCTGCCCAATGTGACTACAAAACATAATTCTCTGATCTCAGCCTCCTCAGAAGCCATAATTAAAGGCCTGAACCACCAGTTCCCAATTAATATTTAGTATTACTGACATTCTAGCTGTCAAGATTCACAGTTATGTTGTAAAATAGCATATCAAAAATAAACATGAGAATTGAGCTTGTCTCTATGAGAATTTCCCCATACTGATTATATTGAATGCTAGGAGAACTCATTGTTCTGGAACATTCTTGATTCATACTAGAACCGTGATACCATCTGTCCTTTGAAATGTCTCAGAATTAGACCAGTCTGCCTGGTCTGGCTTTGTGCCTTTCAAGAAATTCCAGGCGATTTCCACAATGTCACCACTAGAGGGAGCAAAGGACTTGAAGGAAGTGAGCTAGGAGGTGATAAACCTCTTCAGTAGTGGAGAAAACCAAAGGCAAGTTGGGTGACAAATACTCTGTGGTTCTAAAAACCTCAAGGAGAAACCCACTGAGTCGAGGGTCCCAGCATGCCTCCTCTTGGGTCATGCGGGGGCCCATAATGCTCATGCACAGGAAATGGCCTTGTGAGATGTTTCTGTGTAGCAGTGGCAAGATCTTTGTTCTGGAACAGGCCTTAGTCACAACTGTGGCCACCAGAACTCTATTACACCTGGAATACCAATCAGCAGTGTCACAAAAACAGGTGAAGGTTAATGAAGTTTCCCTCTAAAAGTAGGCACTCTTCACTTAGGCTTCTTGACTTGGATCTCAGAATAAGAAATTCTATGCAAGTCACAACGGTAAGAAACTATGGCAGAGTTTTACTAAGTAATGAAGCAAAAAAGCAAGCAAATAAACAAACAGGAAACAGAAATTCAAAGACACACTCTAACAGAGGAGAGATACACAGCTCTTGGGCTGCCAGGGGTATTCATGCAGTAAAGGTGGGAGGACTAACTTCAAAGTTATTCAAACATATGTGTCTCATCTTTGCTCTAATCACTTCTGGTGTTACACTTTCTGAATTTCTATATGTTTTGGACATTCTTTTCAGATAAGAAGGCATCCTTCCATAAAACAAATGATTACCCTTGCAGTGAGGAAGGCGTGCTGTTGTCTATATTTTGTGTAGGATGTTGCTAATGATTTGGGGGAGCATTTTTTGGGAAGGCATACATGCTGCCAGACAACTGTTAATTCATATGATGAGAAATGCATTCTCAGGAAAGAAATACATCCTGTTATGTCTCTTTGAAGCAAAGATAGTGTCTCTGCTTTTCTAAATCATATTTCTGAGTTGCCTTCACCAAGACTCATTTTCTTCAATTTATCTGGCTTCATTTTCTGCTCAATGACTTTAGTCACTTAATCTTAAGGGATGTAAATGAATGAATAGCTCTCTATTTGCTGTGAGCTTACCACACCCCATTTTCTCCTAATCTATGCTACTACATTTTCCACTAAATTACTTTGTTCCCTTAATATTAAGAGAAGTAGAGGGACAAGTATTAAGCTTGAGTTTTTGAATTCCTGGCATGCTTTAACCAGGCCTCATTTTCTCTAGTCTACCCTGCCTCAGTACTACATCCTCAGTCCATTGCAATCAAGACCAGAGCGCTGGGTGAGCACTAAGAACCACACAATTTGTACGTAGTGGCAGTGTTCTCATGGGCCAAGATGGCCACAACCATACCCAATTAGTGATAGCTAGAATAAAACTCAGATTGTCTGGTGGTAGATGACTTTCCCAGGTACTGAGGTGATTACAGAGCTCTGCCAGAGGCTGGCCTGGCTGTGGGGTCATGGCACAGTTCTAGTGCTATCACTTGGGCCACACTAAACTCTAGGACAATGTCACCATCTTACTTCCCTGTCCTACCCATAAGTGGGATGGAGAATTGTGCTGTGCCAGAGAAGCATTGAATGCTTTGTAATGGGGGCCACAAGCTGGGCACTGGCGGCTAATGCCTGAAATCCTGGCTACTTAAAAGGCTGAGATCTGAGGATCGAAGTTCAAACAGTGCCTCTAGTTTATTCTGGATTATTGGTCCAAACATGACATGCCTGACACAGGGTTCTAAGAAAAAACCTTGACCCACTCATGCCCTGCTCAATAGGAGGTTGTATCCAGTACCTGCTGTTGTTCACAAAATTAGAGGAGGGAGGTTGTGGAAATGTCTTTCTTCTCTGTCCTAAACCAGTTCCAGAGACACAATCTAAAGGTCTGGACCCAAGAGTAGAAACTATAACCACTTCCCTAGCACACGTCTCAGTGTATGGGGATGATCCTGAAATTTAACTTGAACTCTCTCCTTCCCTTCAGTGTCAGAGGGTTTCTGAGTTATTAACGCTGATGATGGGGAGGAATATGGAGTCAGCTTCTTCCACCATTTCTCACACTTTCTTTTCTGTTGTTTTATTCTACTAGAGAAGTGTCTTCTGGTCCAAACTCGTGACTCTCATCTGTTCTTTTGTTGGGTGAAGCAATCTTCATGTTCTAGCTTTCTCAGCTGCCATCTTGCTTTGTTTCTGAGGAATCCCCTTGAATAATGACATTCTCTGCGTCAGCTTAGTGTTCCTCCACCACATAACATGAATTTAATTTCTTTGTCTTCTTTAATTTCCTCACAAGGCAAGATGTACTTCTTTGCAGAAATGTTCACCATTAGCAAAAGTTTAGAAAGTGAGCATAGACACAAGGCAGCCTGCTTTTGTATTTATTCCTAACACAGCAGGCCCTGTCTCTCTGCTTGTATTGGCTAAACTCAGGTGGACAATATGCTCTCAATTTGAATTCTATTTCTTAAGTGTTCTTCATATGCACAGGTAATTCAAGGTACTCAACGATTTGGGATGTGACTGGGCATGCTCCTGTGTCCCAGCAGACAACAGTGTTTTTCACATATCCATATGTGGTAGAATGGAAAAGCCAACTTGCTCATCCCTCCCCACCCTTTGTAATCTCAAAAGAATAGTAATCTCATATATGCTGATCAAGTCCTGTTCAGGAGCTCTCCCAATACTGAGAACTTTTCTAAGACTCCAAATTCTAATGCCATCCTGTTGGAAGATAGGATCTACACATACTACTGTGTGTAGAGATAGGCATTTGATTCAACAAAGTCAGAAGGTTTGCAGTTAATCATTTGTAATACACATATACCTACCCAAATATTTCTGGCCTCTTTTCAGTATCAACTTAAAGAAATACCAATTGCTTCTCACCCTGGTGCTTGCAGTGGAGGAGATCAACAAGAATGCTCATCTGCTACCCAACATGACTATAGGGTTTGAGATCTATAGTGCACATTACAAAGATACTGATTTATTAGAGGATCCACTCATATGGCTGTCTGGGAAGAATAAAAACAGCCCTAATTACACCTGCAGAAGAGACAGCAAAGCTTTAGCAGTACTCACAGGAACCTCAAGCACATCTGTCCCAATCGGGACACTGCTGGACCTCTACAAACTTCCACAGGTGAGGCTAGGAGGGGTGTAAAGCCATGTCCACAGTGACTCTGTCCTGGACAGGCTGAAGAAGGAGTTATCACAATCCCTTCTAAATGCATGATCTCACAGGGAAAAGACTCTGGAAATGGGACATATACATTTTCTTTCCTGCAAAAATAAATAAATAAAAGGAGAGATTGTAAGAGTCCAAAGGATTATCCAAAGCTCTGAGCCTTATCCTTACATGTCTACAATGAGTTTGAAACATAGGACATGACTTTGCAAATGGATAAATGAACTTTTGCCCCCACCTCTGCCAGGTTTTGCTTAGTTCTCACCAGGACTGATACTTGCCTATGACCATCCTCTTCCTGGTGTTGTGTTCATTGTTTCCCTATAGTTCACCTTTGGGTCTTTTGATCCTCTCCTGAGTGACCATAGAAAGTTTGGAACTGTCTATCAGATGGCTGCCAAGGACTCAGCTCTAGCCCTGGCCATAGTCTCCTTGATGCTTCATTTCAGCTGGACCTGGGTGGGACTGTTCATCACTGAAGATGACTATGGTGTGTGGTTCCTCTCAGAATTGAGAGAAGAGATGGACAAGAATGGAGTTTGTTTGGCCTTTGAGAACATGATCACTTACAGTGCCTTTTTAGATTTCACAAATGATCTATGGATGCATCGCCAGCTAATGGAATCATCAACCAATGTGATTATCATTTATGGGGACAGTAAATTTCTACTAAGCTTTATTCTTAAATTTGGGTACTTTTTAATTACAGAGAAAGTCTGGGTCATGAACTCACCCTATGATGATGTGACTATTGCTAAAAGACATTTTCTCATTGACCCTTTCCATGCACCTCTCATCTTCTCTCACCACCATAGAAACACTTCTGGGTTCACCAATTTTATTCTGACAGAGATCTTCTCCAAGAACTCAAGAGATAATTCCCTTCCCATGTCATGGATTCAGTCTGTTTATTGCTTACTGGTTAAGTCTGACTGTAGAGACTTGGGGCACTGTTCATACATTGCCACACTGGATTGGATGCTGAGGCACATTTTTGACATGACCATGTCAGACGAGAGTTACAACATCTACAACGCTGTGTATGCTGTGTCCTATGCCCTTCACCAGATGATTTTCCATCTCATGGAAGAGCAACCTGTGCAGAATGCCCAACCAAGGGCATTTCTGTCTTCACAGGTAATGGCTTTGCTTTTGGAAGACCTACTCTGGGCATATAGACTTTCTATTGAAGGTTTCATAGCAGATGGAACTAGATCAACTAGCTCCATTTTGTAAAATACTAGAGACATTGTGCCTGTCGTGCTCTCCATGAAATGACTGTAGAGCTGTGAAGACAAAGTCCTTGAATAACGCTGCATCTGTGACAACATAGTGCTGTGTTTTCTGTCCCCATCCTCACTATGTGTAGAAAAAGCCATCCCCTTTTTGATAGCATAGATCCAAATTGTCCTTGTAATTTTTAAAATAATAGATCAAGAGTGACTAGTTCTTGAATACCTAAGATTGTGTGGACACAAGTGGCTCACACCTGTGTCTCACTCCTACTATAGTTAACTGCCAAAAGCCAGAGGAGGAGCTGTGGCTCAAGGGATAGAATGATTAATTTGAAAAGAAAAAAAAACCTCAAGTTGAGTGCCTAGGCCCTGAAGTCAATCCATAGGACAGGATACACACACACACACACACACACACACACACACATACACACACTGAACTAAGTCTTACTTAAGTTAATCTTTCATAGTTGTCATAAATATTCTATGAATCTACTTAGTTTATTATTTACCTATTTTCAGACTGACTCACTGAAAGCAATCATAAAATAAGTGATTGGAATGCACATTAGTGGAGGCAGTTGAGGTCTGTCATATGATAATTCATTATTTGGTTGGGTGTGGTTGGAGTTTGATTCCCTTGAAATTGAGTTTCTGCATCCCATCCTAGATACCCAGGTTTTAGAAATTTGTAACACTTTAGTCTACTGTGGTCCTGCATTTGATTCAGTTGATTGGATTCTTGTGGTGTGTGTGAATCATGTGGTGAAAATGAAGGTTAATTTGTGTGCATCCATTGTGCTCAGATTTTGTGAGAATTCTTGGAAGCACTTCATGCTACTGTAATGTGTCCCTTTTAGCTGCATCCTTTTTTGAAGAAAAGCCAATTTACCAATCCTGTTGGAGACCAAGTGGTTTTGAATGAGGAAAGGAAATCGGAAGCAGAGTATGACATTATGAGCTTTTGGAATTTTCCAGAAGGTCTGGGACAAAGGGTAAAAGTTGGAAAGTTTTCTCCATCTAGATCACATGATCAACAACTGATTTTGTTTGAAAATCTGATAGAGTGGCCCATAGGAATAACCAAGGTGGGTTATTTATGCATTTTTGGCTCTCTCCTTTTTAAAAAACTGTATAGTTATTATGAAGTTGTTGTAATCCCCTAAGTCAGGTTATGTGCACAATGCTTGTAGATAATGACACAACATCCTTATTTCTACACCAGAATTGGTCATTTCTAGCTATAATATCATGATCTAGATATAAATATGCCATAAGCTTATCCTGATTTTAAGCTTGTTTATCAAAACTATGTCTCAGTGGTAAACATTTCACAACTTCCTCTTTCTGGAAGTTTCTTACTAACAGATTCATGGAGGGAATAGAGGAACATTCCATTACCATTATGTTGTTCTATGTTTGCATATTGAATATCATAAAAGGTGAATGACACCTGTGAATCATCATTCCAGCACTGTGACCAAATATCTGAGGGAATCAAATGAGAAGGCAGAA
>NW_012267446.1:651246-652041 GCF_000151885.1 Dipodomys ordii
GCCGTTGACTCACAACTGTCATCCTAGCTACTCAGGATGCTGATATCTGAGGATCGAGATTCAAAGCTAGCCCAGGGGAAAGTCTGTGAGTTTCTCCTCTCTAATAAACCACAAGAAAACCAAAAGAGGCGCTATGGCTCAAGTGATAGAGCACTCTAACTGAGTGACAGCCCCCAAGTCTAGAGTTTAATCCCTGTAATGGAGTCTGGGATAAGGAATTCCACATTCTTCCCGATGGGGACTTTATATTCCACTAAGGTCCACCACGCAGAGATAGCCTCATGTAAAAACATGAATTTATTGAGGAAGTGAGTAGCTGACCAGCCAGGGATGCAGCACAGACCCGGGAGCTGTGACTGCGACCCCAAGCAGTCCTCAAGCTGGCGTTTTTAAGGGGTAGGTTACATAGAGTTACATAGATGAGCCATGCAAAGTAGTTTTGGCACATTTTCATTGGCTATAGTTATATGACCTTCAAATTCATTTGTTCTTTACAGCAAATATCACATGTAAAAATTTACAATGGGCTGCCCATTTTGGGACCACTGGGTGGTGGTGTTTAATTGGTGGTCTTAAGGCCCTGTTACTGAAGCATGCAAGCAAGGTTACAGAAGCAAAACATAGCAAAAATATAACCTCGAGTCACAGGAACATAGGCAAAATATAATCTTGACTTGGTAAGCATGACTAATACTATTAATGCAATTGACACTATTCAAAATTATTTTTATTTAAACTCCTGACTAATACAGCAACTCAGAGCAGCTGGTGATAAGCTTCAAGGTTGTCAGCAGC
>NW_012267446.1:652091-657694 GCF_000151885.1 Dipodomys ordii
TAGAAATAACATCCACCTCTTAAATGCTCCATGACTTCCTGATGGCTTGAGAGGCTGTGTGTAAAGGACCCACATGTTCTCCTGGTCCTGTTAGATGAAATTGTAAGAAGGCTCAATCAATTCATTGGCTATATGTATATAAAGATTATGTGCTTTGAAAATCTTTTCCAGAGTGTCTTGGATGTCAGGTAAAAAGATGAAATGTCCCTAACCTTCATCTGAATGTTCTCAGGCTCCACAGTCTGTCTGCACTGAGAGCTGTGGTCCTGGATTCAGGAAGACCTCTCTGGAGGGAAATGCTACCTGTTGCTTTGACTGCATTCCTTGCTCAGAGAATGAGATTTCTAATGTGACAGGTGGGTCTGTGAGTTATAGAGAAATTCCTCATCTCTGCTTCCTACCCTTCAGTCCATGCAAGCCAGTGGAGTGATCTACAGTAGCATGGCAGGAACACATATTCCCCTTCATGCAGAATTCCATGATTACTGTTAACCATATTTCTCCTTAGAAGAAACAAGCCAGTGCCCCTCCATTTTATATGCATACATATATATTTTTTTCTTGTCTATTACAGGATTCATCTTGAGAATAGCCCTGTTCCTCTCTCCTCAGTCACATTTTTTATATTTAAAGAAAATATTCACCAATGGTTTCCCTTATTTGGAAGAACTAGTACATGTCTAGGAAAAGCAGAAAAGGGAAAAAGCTATGTACATATGACCATATAAAATGTTAAGTGAAATAAACCCAAAGATAGGGACACAAGTGTTTTTTTCTTTCTTTTTAAAATGTATTTATAATGTACTATGTGTTTTTTTGGTTTCTGTGGTTTGTTCCTTTCCCCCCACACAGTATAACCCATGTTTTCACAGTATTGGATTCTGGTCCCCTGCATCTTGTATACACAGTTTTCTAGTTTGGGGAGGGGAAGGAAAAAACAAACTGCTTAAATAGGGATACAGGTTGACCCATAGTAACAATGAGATATACAAGACACTATGTTGAAAATGAACTTTACAACTTTGACTGGGGTTGGGGGTGGGGGTTAGGGAGAACTTGGGATGGTGGGGAAAGAAGGGATGGTAGGAGAAAAACAAAGGAGGAGGCAACAATGTTGATAGGATATGTACTCATTACCTTACTCATTACCTTACTGTAACTCCTCTGTACAGTATTTTTACAATGAAAAACATATAAAAAGCAAAGGAGTGGGTAATAATGCTTCATAAGAAATATACTCATTAACTTACTCATGTAAATGTAACCCATCTGTACAGTATCTTCACAATAAATAAATTAATATATATATTTAGTAAAAAAGGAGAAATGGAGAAAATAAAAGTAAAAGACTGTAAAAAGAAAACAAAAAAAGGAAAAATAGAAAATATCAAGGACCAGTTGTTGATCTTTGAAATGATGTGAAAATCATCATGGAATTTTAGATCTAACACAGTCTTTCATTTTTGAGTGCCCAGTGCTGCTCTTTTCTAATTAAAATTGATTTTCTATTTAGCAAACACTAATAATACAAGGGACTTTGTTATGATAACTCCATGTCTTACACTGGCACTAGATTGACTAACAATTCTTCAACTATAAAAGATTCAGAAGTAGTTTACCATGTCCATTTCATTTCTCTTCTCCATCATCCAGCTGGTCTTTTCCAGACCCTATCATATCAGTAGAGGAAAATTGTTCTTGACACAGATAAATGCTCAGGAAGTTTGTGCTTGGTATAAGAAGTAGATTGAGGTGTGGATTAGACCCTCTTGGTAAACCTGAAATGATTAGGGTAATTCTCTATTCTCCATTATTTCTTGAATGAGTAGCAGAGAGCCAGAGTGATATAACCTGTCAAGAATGCAGCACATAAGGTTAGGTAATTATATATTACCCCTTAATCCAAGCAACTCAGGAAGTTGAGATTTTACAATGGAGTTTAGATGCAATGATGGGCAGGAAACTAATAAAGATGTTTTTCCACAATTAAGCACCCAAAAAAGTGTAATTGAAGCTGTGGCTCAAGTGGTAGAGTGGTGGTTTTGGCATGAATACTCTGAAAAAATTCCCAGGGCCAGAGTTAAAGCACTGGAGGAAAGCCAGAAAGGAAGGAAGGAAGGAAAGAAGGAAGAAAAACAGAAGCAAAGAAAGAAGGAAGTTAGAAAGAAAGGAGGGATGGAAGGAGGAAGGAAAGGCAAGAGGGAGAGAAAAAGTATATAAGGCAAGAAGGAAGGAAGGAACAGAGGAAGGAAGGAAGGAGATAAACAGAAAAAAGGGAAATGGAGGAAGGAAAGAACAAGAAATGTTAGAAACAGAATTCACCTGAAAGTATTTTGATATAGAGAGTTACTCTACTTTGTATTGAACTAAATACAGGTCACCTGGTGAATCAGGGAAAATGAGCTATTTAAATGAAGGGGGATGAGAGGAAAGAGAATTATGGAACCCAGATTAACAGCGATTCTTACTCCTCACCAGACATGGAGCAGTGTGTGAGGTGTCCAGATCATCAGTTGGCCAACACTGAGAGAAACACCTGCCTCTTGAAAACTGAGAGTTTCCTGGCTTATGAAGACCCCCTGGGCATGTCTCTGGCCTGCACTTCTCTCTGCTGCTCTGTACTCACAGCTGCTGTTCTTGGGGTGTTTATCAAGCACCAAGACACCCCCATTGTCAAGGCCAATAACCGGGCCCTCAGCTACATCCTGCTCATCTCCCTCATCTGCTGCTTCCTCTGTTCCTTGCTCTTCCTTGGCCGTCCCCACACAGCCTCCTGCATCCTCCAGCATACCACATTCGCAGTAGTCTTTACTGTGGCTGTCTCCACAGTCCTGGCCAAGACCATCACTGTGGTTCTTGCCTTCACGCTCACTGCTCCAGGGAGAAGCATGAGGCAGTGGCTGCGATCCCGGGCTCCTAACCTCATCATTCCCATCTGCACCCTCATCCAGGTGACCCTCTGTGGCCTCTGGCTGGGAATCTCTCCTCCCTTTGTGGACACAGATGTACATTCTGAACATGGCCATGTTATCATCCTGTGCAACATGGGCTCCCTCACTGCCTTCTACTGTGTCCTGGGATACCTGGGCTTCCTAGCCCTGGCCAGCTTCACAATGGCTTTTCTGGCCAGGAACCTGCCTGACACCTTCAATGAGGCCAAATTCCTGACCTTCAGCATGCTGGTGTTCTGCAGTGTGTGGCTCACCTTCCTGCCTGTCTACCACAGCACCAAGGGGAAGGTCATAGTGGCCATGGAGGTCTTCTCCATCTTGGCCTCCAGTGGAGGTCTCCTGGGCTGCATCTTTGCCCCCAAGTGCTACATCATCTTGATAAGACCTGAGAGAAATTCTCTGTCCAGGTTCAGGGAGAGCTCACAGTCTGGAAGAAACAGACATTAAGATGAACATAAGTGTTGCCTACAATGTTTAGAAGCTCTGAGAACAATCTGTACCAATTTGATAGTCACATCTTAGTTTAATTTGAGGAATTCTTTGAACAAAGTAGTTACTCTCATTCATTCCTCTGGTTATGTTGGAGTCATATCAAATTCCTAACAAGACTTCCTAAATTTTCATTCTAATATGTATATTTTATGCTTCCTTCAGTGTAATATGTCCTTTATGCTATCATACTTCTGAATGAGTACACTATCTACTGTGCTTCTTCCTTTCTCTTTCGTGTCTCAATTATTCTTCCTACCTATGCTATATTGCTGCTTGCATATCATTATATTCTTAAGGATACTAGTATCTGAACGTTATGCTGTGAAATGTTCCCATGCTTTCATTATGGTACCTCGAGTCTATTCTCTGGCATCACTGTCTATTTCTCCTCACATATTTTCTATTTTGCTATATTACTGTATGCATTTCTTCAGAAAATCTCTCCTTCTCTCTCTTCCTTCATTAAGAATTTTAGAGCAAGATGTTAATATGTTTCAGTTTCCCAGAGGAGTCTTTAAATATATTTTTTAGGGAAGAAATGTGCATGCATCAACATAACTAGAGCTGTCCAAATGAGCAGCTAGAGCAACAGTTTGCTTATTGATCATTATTTCTTATTGAAAACCAAAAGTACAGAGTGCCAAGAAGCGCCTTGTCATCCCAGTCTCTAAGAATCCTCAATGTTAATGGTTGAGAAACAGAATCATTTATAAGAAGAGAAAAAGCTCCTCAAAGAGAGGACAAAACATTAGATAGGCTCAGACTCTGTATCTCTCAATGTTCTTTAAAATTCTACAAGAACTGGCATGATTCAGAAGAGCCTCTTAAATAATCAGAAGTGTTGAGGAGCTTGAAGTGGGAATATTATCAAGTCAACACTGCATTATACAGTCAGGACTCCAAAGGACAAGCAAGCTCATTTCGCTGAGTCCAGAGATCTTGATGTCATTCAATGCTGTAACTGTGGGTTAATGGAGTGATGTCACTGACTCATGCATCACAGAGACACACACAACACTGTCTGTAATTCTGCTGGGCCATTGCTGGAAAACATAAAAGCATCTGCCCAGAGACAGAAATGTGTGGAAGCCAAACCGATCATTCTTTTTACAGTGACTCAAAGAAAAGAGTGCTCAATGTTCTGTAAGCATTTGCTTTTGTATTGAATGTCATTTCTGGATTAGTGTGTATACAACAAAAGGGTACTGATGAATTTTACTACCATAAAGCTTCAATGAGAACCAAAATAGCCTAACTAAACAAAAGAAATGAGTGTTAGACTACCATGTCAAATGTCTGCATCAAGCATTATGAAGACTTATTTGTTGTCCACTAGAGAAGTAGGAACAAGGAAACTTCAGATCCAATAACTTTTGGCCCTTTATGAAGTGTAAACTTACCACTTTGTGCTAATAATAAAAAGATAGTTGCCCTTATACATTCAACATACACTGATAGTAAAGGAAGTAAGTATTGAGTAATTACTAAGGAAAGAGGCTAAGGTACAAGGGACCTGTTCCCGGGCTCTCAGTGAAATAAAATGGATGTTTACCTTGTCAAAGAGGACAACTTACCAGAAGTATTCTGATCTCATGTCTTTTGTCCATAAGCAGAGAGCCCAATGCAAACACACCTGTAACAGTTTATGTCTAAACACTTACAAGTGATGTGATGATCTGATTAGTATTGCTAAAACTGGCCCTTGGACATAAATAGTGGGTTAAAAAATGTTTTTGTATAATGTGACTTGCTTTCAATGACATTTTACAATTAGGATATGGTTTTAAAATCATAAAGGTGTTAAGTTTTGCTTCTTGGTACAGTGATGGTGAATGTAATTCTTATATTAAGAAAAAATTGTCATTTGAGTTTAAAAGTTTTAATTTATATCTGTTTTAAAACAAGCAGCCAAGAGACAATGAGTGACACTTGCCCTCAAAATTTTAAGGGATTTTAAAAAATGTAACTAAAAACTAAACTAAAAAAATAATAAAAGAGATTAATAGGAGGCTTAAAAATTAGGAATGGATTTTTGGATATAAAGTTTAAAAGTAAAATTGTTCTTAACATTTGCCTCAAAGTGAAGAAATTAGGATCACCAAAATAATTGCTTAATTGCTATTCCAGTTTGCTCTTATAGGTTTTTTAAGTTTCCAGCAA
>NW_012267446.1:663374-672567 GCF_000151885.1 Dipodomys ordii
GAAAGGAAACTGAGGAAAAAAATTGTTTTCAATTGGATAAAAATGACTTGAGAAGCAAAATTGTCTTCACTGTTTCTAACCACAAAATGTTCAAGTAGCTCATGGTCTCAGTAGGTCTTGAGTTTCATAAAATAGAGCTTACTATAAAATAAATGGTATTAAATAATTTGATGATCAAGAAAATTAATAATCACAGATGCTGGTGGAGATGTGGCCAAAACGAATAACACTGTTAATAAAATAAATGACAAAAGTTATAATATTACATGCACATTACACACGCACAAACTGGTATGGGTGTTTGCTATGTCTATGTTTACATACAACGAGTGTTTATCATGACACTACTTAGAAGCTGAATTGTAGAACCAGGTACCATTCCAATCAACCCATGAAGGGAAAAAGTAAATTGAGTCACACAGACACAATGGAGTCTTGAGAATGCAATTATATATATTATATATTGGAGGAATTGGATATCACTGTGTTCAGAAAAGCACCCTGACAAATACATCAATAATATATACTGGACACCATTTGGAAAATGAAGTACAAAACCTATGGGTGGGGAAGGAAGGGAAAAACTGAGTAACATTGTAAAAACAGATATGTACTCATTACCTGATTTACATAATGGTAACTCCTCTGTACATCACCTTTACAAAACAGACAGATATACAGGCACACAGAGAGACACACAGATAGGTAGATAGATGTATTATCACCCAATGCAGATTCCCAATATTTCTCTTATTTTTGAAATATAGGCAGAAGTCTTAGAATAATAGAGTAGATATCAATGACAATGAAGTAGAAATTGTAAGGTTCGACATAATGGAAACCTGACATATGGTTCAGGCAGACATAGCAAACTTTCCTCCTGCAGGAGATGGAAGCCCATGGGGAAGAGAGAGGAAAAGGAAAAACAGAGAGAGAAGGGGATTTGTGTTGATCCAGGACAACAGCCAAATGCAGAAGCGACCTCAGAGCCTGGGGAACCTCCCACTGTTCGAGGGAGGTGTGACCAGGAAAGTTCAGGAAGTGAACTCAGCAGATAAGGAAGAGACCTCAGAGTGTGGGATCCTTTCCTGACTCACAGTCATGTGATTGAGAGGTGACTACTGGTTTCAGGCAGGTGAAGAGGAAGTGGGGAAGGACTGTTCTCCTGGGAAGACTTAACAGAAGTAGAGTAATGGAGGAGGGGAACAGTATAAAAGTTTGTCTTCTGAGCCAGGAACAGGTGGCTCATATCTATAATCCTGGGTATAGGAAGCAACAAAGATTCCTACCTCAGAACCCAAGTCAGGCTTGGCCCCAGCACTGAGCCTCTTGCAAGGTCTTGCTGGCTACCAACACCATGTAGCATTTGCATCATTACTTTTCCAACTTACTCTTACCAAGCCCTTCCTGTTAACTATATGTAGCCAGACCACAGAATCAGCCACCACAGTGGGAAGCAGGATACTACACGATGAACTTGGCTTCACTTCTATTTAGAGAATGTAATAGAGGAGACAGGTAGGGAGAAATGGACAGAGCCAGCATCATGTGGCTGTCCAAGTGGGAAAAAGAATTTCCCCAGGACCCAGGACATGACCGGGACACACAGCAGAGCAAGACCCATCCATATACCCACAGCTTCCAGGATCCTCAGTAGGCAGGTCTGCTATGTTCTCAGAATGTCATAGATCATAGAATATCTCTGTCTAACAGTGGATGGCCACAATGTATTGACAGATGCATTCTGCTGGTCAGCAACATGCAAACACTAAATAAGTTCAAGGTTCAAAGTGCAAATGTCCAATTGGATGTGTGCCTTGACCTTGAAGTATTTATCTGAAATGGTTGAATTCAGGGATAGGGTTGGTAACTCCTGCAGCAGTAAATAAATGCATTGACCACTTCTGGATGTTTCTTCTTGTGGAGCTGGTATGGAAACCTGAATGGGTCATTTCTCCAAACTTCTGTGGCTCCCTTGGCCCTGGGTTTGTGAATCTGTCCATCCTCATCTTTGATTGTGCTCCAATAACTCTGATTGGGCCTTTGCTGGCCATGGCACTCTATGACTTTTGACCTTCACCTGGCATCTTCTGGTGTCATCCATTCCTATCATCCCTGTGGCTTTCCTATTGGTCTTTATGTTGTATGCTTTTTTTCTTTTCAACTTTTTGCTTTCACACAAGTTTCTGAGCAACTCAACAAGAAAAGAATCCATCCCTAGAGTTTCATTATCTATAGTCTTGGATGAAATCACAGTCCTGAGGGTGTGGAGAGGAAGATGGTACACTTGTTTTCCAACTTGGGTTTTGAGCTTGAAGCCAGACCCCAGATGCAGAGCCAGAGGGCAGAACAGACCCTGTATTCCTCTAGGACAGTGGAGGAGGCTGCTGGTGAGTCCCAGTGGCCATCCAGGTAACAAGAAGTCACAGAAACTGAAGATCCATTTAGACACCTGCCGGCACTGCAGGCTCAGTCTGCAGCCATAATTGCAGCTCTACGCCAAAACAGCAGCAATGTTCCCTGTGGCTCTGAAACTGCTTCTCTTCCAGCTTCCACTCATGGTCAGTTCCCCTGAAGATGTCAGAGGCATTTGCAGAGAGAAATCTGTGGCCCACAGCAGGGGAGATGTGGTGATTGCCGGATTTTTCCCCCTTTATTCTTGGGAATTTGTTTCCAACATGAATGACCTTGCCGAGCAGCAACAGAGCTTTCAGTAAGTGATTTCTTGGGTTTTCTTAAAATTCACTTTTTCTGTTTGGTTATCAGATTGGTTGGGGGAAGTTTGGTTGCATCCACTAATGTTCTCTTGATCTTTTACATTGTCCTCACCACAACAGCTCTACTTTATTTCTTGTTTTCCTGATGAACATTTTTCTTCCTTCCAAAGAGCAGAGAGGTTTCTGTCTGTCTTCCATTCTGCTCCCCTTTTCCAGTGCTGCCCTAACCACCCCACCATCACTGTGACTCCTCCAGTCATCACTGTTACTCATGGTCAACTGGGTGACCAAGAGTCCACACGAAGACACTAAAATGCAATGTCCCCATCCATAGGGCTAAGGCCAAGGAATCTTCAATCAATACTCTTCTTTGTACTTTTCAAAACAGGTCTAATGTTTGGACCTCCTTCAGGGCAACATTTCTTAGGATAGACATGCAGTTTCTGCTTCTGGGGTTATTTCATGTCAGCAAAGCTCTGGGAATGGAGAGCTGCTGGTCAGATCAGGAATAAAAGATCCATGACAAGTTTGATTTTCCCCCCTTTAACTAATGTAAGTAAGCCGCTGCCTTGCTGTCCTTATCATGGCCTGTATCCTGTATCCCAGAAGCATGGCTTCTATTCCATGTTCTTTGCAATAATTCCAGGCTTATCTATTTTTCCCCTACTCATGCTTTCTTTTTTATTTTTAATACATTTTTATTGTAAAAATACTGTACAGAAGGGTTAAAGTTACATGAGTAAGGTAATAATTAAATTATCTATCGAGCATTGCTACCCCCTCTTTGTTTTGCCCCTATCATCTCTTCTTTTCCCACCTCCCCATGTACTGCATGCCTTCCCCTTATCCCCCCCCCAAGTTGTAAAGTTCATTTTCAACATAGTGCCCTGTGCGTCTTATTGTTACAATGGCTGAACCTGTATCCCTATTTAAGCATTTTGTTTTTTCCCTACCATCCCCAAATTAGAAAAATATATATACAAGATGTAGGACAGTGACATCAAATACAGTGAAAACAGGGGTTATACCATCTTGGAGGAACATACCAAAGAAACAAAAAATTCACTTAGTACATTATAAACATGTTACAAACAATAGCAAGAAAGAAAAGACTATTTGTCCACTTTCTTGGCGTTCATTTTCCTTAACATCATCTTATATGGTCATATATACATAGCTTTTGACCTTTCTGCTTGTCCTAGACTTATACTAGTTATTACAAATAAGGGAAACCATGGGACCTATGTTTCTTTGGGCCTGTCTTACTTCATTTAATATAATTTTTTCCAAGTCTTTCCATTTTCTAACAAATGGGGTGATGCCATTCTTTCTGATGGAGGCATAGAATTAAATTGTACATATATATATATGTACATGTATATATGTACATGTGTTTATGTATATATGTATATATATATCACGTTTTCTTGATTCATTCATCTACTGAGGGACATCTGGGTTGGTTCCATATCTTAGCTATGATAAATAATGCAATAATGTTGTGATAAACATCATTGTTCTGGTAGCTTCAGTAAAGTCTTGTTTGTGATCATTGGGGTAAATGCCCAAAAGTGGGATTGCTGGGTCATAGGGGAGCTCTAAGCAGAGTCTTTTGAGGAACCTCCATACTACTTTCCAAAGTGGTTGAACAAGGTTACACTCCCACCAACAATGCAGTAGGGTTCCCTTTTGGCTTCATCTCCTCCAGCATCTGTTGATATTAGATTTCTTGATTACAGACATTCTAATTGGGGTGAGGCGGAATCTCAATGTTGTTCTTATTTGCATTTCTTTTGTAGCTAGAGAAATTGAGCATTTCTTCCTGTGTCTATTGGCCATTCTTATTTCCTCTTCACAGAATCTATCTTTAAATCTTTAGCCCAATTATTAATTGGGTAGTTGTTCTTTGAGGATTTCTTATTGGTGGATTTAATTTTTGGACTTCTAAGCATATTTTAGATATGAGACCCTTGTCTGTTGTATGGCTAGTGAAGATCTTCTCCAAGTCTATGGGCTTTTTCTATTGATCTTGCTGTCTATGTCCTTTTGCTATGCAGAATCTCTGCAGTTTCATGCAATCCCATTAGTCCAAAATTTCTTCGATTTCTTGTGTTTCTGGGTCTCTATTAAGAAAATTTTGGCCTCTACCAAGGAGCCCTAGATTTCTTTGATTCCTTCCTGTAATGTTTTCATGGTGTCTGCTTTGACTTCAAGGTCTTTGATCCATTTGGAATTGATTTTGGTGCAGGGTGATATATAAGGATCTAGCTTTAGTTTTCTAGAGGTGTTTAAGCAATTTTTCCAGGACCATTTACTCCTGAGGCTGTCTTTCTTCCATTCTATTTTTTAGCTCCCTTTTCAAAGATCAGGTGGCTATAGATCTGTGGGTTCATTTCTTGGTCTTCATTTCTATTCCATTGGTCCTCAGGTCTGATCTTGTGCCAGTACAAAGCTGCTTTGATTACTATGGCTTTGTAGTAAAGTTTCAAGTTTGGTATTGATATTTCTCCAACACTGTCCTTTCTGCTAAGGATTGTTTTTGCTATTTGTGGTCTTTTATTGTTCCATATGAATTTTTGCCTTGCTTCTTCTAGTTCATTGAAGAATGAGGTTGGAATATTGATAGGTATTGCATTGAATTTGCAGATAGCCTTTGGAAGTATTGCCATTTTCACAATGTTGTTTCTCCCAATCCAAGAGATTGGGTTGTTTCTTCACTTCCTACATTCTGCTTTAATTTCCATTTTCAAGTTTTAAAAATTTTTCAGCATAGAGGTCTTTCATTTGTTCAGTTAATTTCTAGGTATTTTATTTTTGTGGGGTAATTCCAAAAGGAGTTGCTTTCCTGCCATACTCTTTTCATACAGAAGAGCATACAGAAAAGCCAGTGAATTTCAAGAGTTAATTTTATACCTGATACGTTGCTAGAGTTTCAAATCAGCTCAAGCAATTTTGGAGTGGAGTCCATGGGAATCTTTTTTTTTTTTTTTTTACTTGTTGGTTGGTCATGGGGCTTGAACTCTGGGCCTGCCCGCTGTCCTTGCACTGTTCAGCTCAAGGCGAGTGCTCTACCACTTGAACCACAATGCCACATCCAGTTTTCTAGTGGTTTAATGGAGATAAGAGGCTCACGGATTTTCCTGCCCGGGCTGGCTTTGAACTGCTATCCTCAGACCTCAGCCTCCTCAGTATCTAGGATTGCAGGCATGAGCCATGCTCTGGTATTTGGACTTGAACTCAAATTCTGATGGCTGTCCCTTAGCATTGTTTTCTGGCACTCTACTACTTGACCCACAGCTCTGCTACTAGCTTCAGTGTGAGATAACAATCTCAAAGACATTCCTGCCCAAAGTGACTTCAAAACATAATCCTCAGATCTCAGCCTCCTTAGTAGCTGTAATTAAGGCCTGAGCCATCTGTATCCAATTAACATTTAATATTACTGACATTCTAGCTGTCAAGCCATTGTACAAGACCATATCAAAAACAACCGTGAGAATTGAAATTCTCTATGAGAATTTCCCCAAACTGATTATATTGAATCCTACGAGAACTTATACTTGTGGAACATTCTTGATTCATATTGGCTTGTGATACCATCTGGCCTTTGAAATGTCTCAGATTCTTAGACCAGTCTGCCTGGTCTGGCTTTGTGCCTGTCTTTCAAGAAATTCCAGGCAGGATTTAGTGCTCCTGAGTCTGTAGTGACTTCCACAATGTCACCACTAGAGGGAGCAAAGGCCATGAGGGAAGTGAGCTGGAGAGGTGATAAACCTCTTCAGTAGCAGAGAAAACCAAAGACAAGTTGAGTGACCAATAGTCTGTGGTTCTAAAAACCTCAAAGAGAACCCCAATGAGTGGTGGGTCCCAGCATGCCTCCTCCTGGGGACACGGGGGCCCATAAGCTTCATGCACAGGGAATGACCTCATGATGGATTCTGTCTATCAATGGCAAGATCTGTGTGCGGGAACAGGTCTTACTCACAGCCATGGCCACTAGAACCTTATCACAACTGGAATACCAACCAGAAGGGACACCAAAACAGGTGAAGATTAATGAGGTTTCCATCTAAAAGTAGGGTCCCTTCACTTAGGGTCCTTGACTTTGATCTCAGAAGAACAAATTCTAGACAAGCCACAATGGTGAGAAAATGTGGCAGAGCTTTACTGAGCAAAGATGCAAACAAGCAAGCAGGAAGAAAAACAGGAAACAGAAAGGCAAGGAAACACTCCAACTGAGGAGAGACACATGGCCCTTGGACTCCCAGGGGTATTCATATGGTAACGGCAGGGGTCTGACTTCAAACTTACGCAAACATTGGTGGCTCATCTCTGCTTTAATCACTCCTGGTATTACACTTTCTGAGTTTCTGTATGTTTTGGATGTTCTTTTCAGATAAGAAGGCATCCTTCCCTAAAACATATGATTACCCTTGCAGTGAGGAAGGTGTGCTGTTGTCTATATTTTGGGTAGGATGTTGCTTATGTTTTGGGGGATCATTTTTGGGGGAAGACATACACACTGCCAGACAACTGGTAAGTCATATGATGAGAAATATATCTCTCAGGAAGGAATGCATCATGTTGTCACTCTTTGAAACAAAAATAGTGCTTCTGTGTTTCTAAATCATATGTTTCTGAGTTGTCTTCACGAAGGCTCATTGCTTTTCCTCAATTTATCTGGCTTCATTTTCTGCTCAATGACTTTGTTCCCTTAATCTTAAGGATGTAGATGAATGAATAGATCTCTATTTGCTGTGAGAATAACATACCTCATTTCTCCTTATCTATGCTACTCTATTTTCCTCTGAATGACTTAATTCCATTAATATTAAGAGAAGTAGATTGACAAGTTTTAAGCTTGAGTTTTTGAATTCCTGGCATGCATTAACCAGGTCTCATTTTCCCTAGACTACCCTGCCTCAGTACTACATCCTCAGTCCATTGCAATCAAGACCAGAGCAGTGCTGGGTAAGCACTAATATCCACCCAATTTGTGTGTAGTAGAGGTGGCCTCATGGGCCAAAATGGCCACAAACCTATGTAATTAGTGATAGCTAGAATAGAACTGATTGTCTGGTGGTAGATGACTTTGCCAGGTACTGAGGTGTTTACAGAGCTCTGCCAGAGGCTGGCCTGGCTCTGGGGTCATAGCACAGTTCTAGTGCTATCAATTGGCCTACACTAAGCTGTGGGACAATATCACCATCTTGCTCCCCTGTCCTACTCATGACAAGTGGGATGGAGAACTATGCTGTGTCACATCAGCGTGGTAAGTTTTGTCAAGAAAACCTCAAGCTCTGCACCAGTAGCTGACACCTGTAATCCTAGCTACTTAGTATGCTGACATCAGAGGATTGGGGTTCAAAGCAAGCCCAGGCAGAAAATTCAATAAGATTTTTATCTCCAATAAAACATCAGAAAACTGGTTGTGGCACTGTGGTCAAGTGGTGGAGGACTAGCCTTGACCTGAAGAATTCAGGGTCAGATACCAGACCTAGAGTTTAAGCCCCAAAACTGACAAAACAGGAAGCCATAGGGCCATTTTGGTGAACAACACCATGCATTCAGGCTTAATATCCCATCCAGAAAGCCCTAACTGTCATGTGGATACAGTGAGGCCCACACTCCAGCTTGTGCTGCTGTAGACCAATGCACACTAGTTTCCTAGAGCAACCTAAGTTTCTGCCTGGTACCATCTTGAGCAATGTCCTTCTAGGGCAATGGTCCCTGAGATGATTCACTAAGCAACAAGACTGGGACTGACCAGATGACAGCAGGGTCACACAACAACAGTAGCTGCACAAGGCTAAACAGGAGGACAGGTGTCAGCCTACTTCACCCATGGTGGAAACTGATGGAAACGGCATTTGTTTCTGCCTCAGGGGCCTTCTAACACCTCCTGAAAACTTCTAATGGAAGCTGTGGTGATAGCTTACCAACAGTGCCTCTAATTTATACTGGATTTTTGGTCCAACCATGACATGTCTGACAAAGGGTTCTAAACAAAACCAGACCCACTATTCTTGCCCTGCTCAGTCATACATGGTGTCGTTCACAAGATTGAGGAGGAAGGTTTTGGCAGTGTCTTTCTTCTCTGTCCTACAACAGTTCCAGAGGCACAAACTAAAGGTCTGGACCCAAGAGTAAAGACTATAAGTACTTCTCCAGCACTGGTCTCTGTATATAGGGATGATGCTGAGATTTAACTTTAATTTGCTCCCTCCCTGCAATGTCAGAAGGTTTCTGTCCATTATGAGCTACTATGGCTGGTCATGGGGAAGAACATGGAGATGGCTTCTTCTACCTTTTCTCACACTACCTTTTCTGTTGTTTTGTTCTACTAGAGAAGAACCCTCTAGTCCACAACACCTGACTCTCATATGCTCTTTGTTATGTGGTGCAATCTTTCTATTCTCTCTTCCTCAGCTGCCATCTTGCTCTGCTTCTGGGGAATCTCCTTAAATGATCACATT
>NW_012267446.1:672617-675761 GCF_000151885.1 Dipodomys ordii
GCTAAAGTTATAAAATGTGGGGATGGTTTAAATCCCAACCCCTGTATGTGCCAAAAGCCCTAATTGGCAGTAAATTTGAGCTAACACTAGCTACATAAAATTTATCTGTTCAAAACAAAAGTTTGTAAGCCTGACAGTGGGTTTCTATTAACATCTGTCTAAAGGCCTACACAGGTGACTTAGACATTGTTAGGGTTACTAGAGGTCACATTCCTAAAGATGCTTTTACAAACCAGAGTGCTAAACAAGCTACACTGCTGTAGCCAGAGAAAAAGTCTGTGCATTTGTCAAAAGTTAAAATATTGTTCTTAATGACATCTAACCCTGGTAACTTCTTTGTAAAATAGCCTAAGGCTATAGGTTCCTGGTCAGGTAGGATCAACACCCCTGAGTCAGCTTGAAGAAGTTACAGAAGATGAATCTTTGCCCATCATCCCCTTTTTAGAACAAGGGATTAGAGTCACAAAAAATGTGGCAAAATAGACAGAAGAAAAAGGCATGGAAATAGTAGTACAGGCCTGAGCCCTCTATATCTGCCTAGAAAATCAGCCTTATTAAAAGAACTATCTAGTTTAAAAAGTCATCTTGGTAAATTGTCCTGGGCTATTGTCTAAATAGTCTTAAAAACTAGTGGGCCACAAACTGCCAAGCCTATGTATTACTTGTATCCTTAACCAGTCTGTGTAGAAATTTACAGCCCAGCACAAGGTGTGACAGTCCCTTTGAGTCACTGAGAGACCCTGCTGCTGCTGCTACAGCCTGACAGTCACCTGGAGAAAATCTACATCATTACCCTGACCACCTCGATTGTGGAAAAAGTAGACTAAACTCCTGCCTGATTCCATCTTTTGGATGGCTTTGCTTTGTCCATGTTACCATATACCTACTCTGATTTTATTATTGCTACTCCTCTTGCCGGGGAGACTAGTAAACATTGTATTGCTCATTCCCTATACTGCTTTGCCACTATGGGACTTCCTACACATATTAAAACTGATAATGGTCCGGGATATGTTGGACAAGCTTTTCAAACTTTTTGTAAATCTTACCAGATTGTTCACACTACAGGTATTCCCTATAATCCTAAAGGACAAGAAATTGTTAAACAAGCCAACGGGCTGTTAAAATCAAATTTATAAATTAAAAGGGGGAAATTATACCCCTTCTCTCCTGTTAATATTCTTCTCATGCTTTATTTTACTAAATTTTTAAAGTTTAGATTGTAAGGGCCTTTCCGCAGTACAGTGGTTTGGGAAAAAAAAAGAGAGCAAAGAGCTCTTGCCCAAGTTAAGTGGAAGGATCCATTAACAGGTGATTGGCAAGGGCCTGATCTGGTTTTAACATGGGGTCGAGGACATGTTTGTGTTTTTTCGCAGGAAGAAAATAAATCCCACTGGTTGCCTGAACATTGTGTTAGGATTGTGGAGGCTCATTCTGATGACACAAACCCTGACACATTGGGCTTACATGCTGGATCCCCTGATTGTGCACCCTACAACTTGGGAGGGAGTTGAAGTACTCATTCACGTCAATACATCATACAGTACAGCCCCCGAGTACACCAAGATGAGAGATATCTCAGCTTCAGGCATTGGAACTCCTTTATGCTTTACCACCACCTCTAAAGGCTCCATTCCAGGCTGTATTAGAATGCTATCCATGACTTATAAGACTTGGATCCCGGACAAAAATCAAATGTTCAATATACAGATGACATCTTTAACAACTAGGCACCCAGTTCATGTAAATTCTACTCTACCCTATATGATACCCATTGCATTAATTCTTCACAAATAGTAGTATCTACAGGAGAGACTCATCCAATAAGATGCAGGCATGTACAGCCATTTGTTACCAATATTTCAGGAGCTAACTCTCAATTAATGGACTGGTCTGGAGCTAATCTTACTAATAAGTACAATCTTGGACTTTGGTGGATGAATGGGCATCCTCAACATCATGTTTGGATGCTGGTGGCTGCATTCAACAACATAACCTGGCCCAGTTCATCCTTTAAAAATCTATGAGTTGTGTATCACCACCTATGTCATTATGTATGGACCATTTAATATTTCTGTAGGAGCTAATTGTTTTAATGTCACCTGCTCTAATTCTTTTACTAATTGCTCGTATAGCAGCATAACTGAATCCATACTTATTGTTAGACAACCATCTTTTGTTATGCTTCCTGTAAATATTTCTGAAACTTGGTATGAAGATTCTGGCATTCAGGTGTTAAGACAATTGAAAGAACTAATGCGCCCTCTTATTCGGCTACTTGTAGCTGATGTTTTGGCCTATATTTTGTTAGCCTCCGCAGCAGCAGTTGCTGTGGCGCTAACACAAAATGTACAAACTGCCCATTATCTTAATCAGCTTGCTCATAATACTACATAAGCCCTACCTCTGGACTCTAAAGTGGAAAAAACTGCTTAAAAAACTGTTTAAACAATTTCAACACTATATCCCTTCCTTAACTTATGTTAAAGGATTGCTAATGTCATTGCTTGGCCTGGGAATGCTTTTGCTGATAGTTTTTCTATGCCTTCCTTGTATTATACGTGCACTGCAAAACTCCCTTATAAGTTTAGCCATACAGCTACATAAGATCAAGCTCCATATAAATGAATTCCCCCCAAGAGGAACTGCAGCCAGGAACGGGTAAGAGGGGTGCCAGCCTGACCAACCTAAAACAGGGCCTACAGCTTCGCTCTGAAGAAATTCCCGATGATGGGTAAGACAGACAAGCTGATCCACCCAACCTAAGACAGGCAGCTTCATTTCTTTAAACAATGATGGGGGAGATGTTGGGAGCTGACAGTAAAGTTTAAAGGTTATCTTGACCCTGGTGCTCACTTAAAGGCACGTACAAGGAACTGGCTTACTTAAAAACACCAGCTGCCCAGGATTGCTTTTTTATGTCTGCAGAGTTTTACTTTCTACCAGTTGACCTTGTCCTGTTTTTTACTGCACTCTGTTTTTACTGAAATTTTCCTTGTTTTTCCGGACTATTGTAACCTTATATTATCTCTTGACTTCTATCAGTATGTATTAGGGAAAGTTAAAAATAAATGGTGCTACAGTCTTGAGCTGCAGACATCCCGACCCCATCCTTTGTCTTCTGTCTTTATTTTTCTACATCCT
>NW_012267446.1:688646-711425 GCF_000151885.1 Dipodomys ordii
TAAGCACTAATATCCACCCAATTTGTGTGTAGTAGAGGTGGCCTCATGGGCCAAAATGGCCACAAACCTATGTAATTAGTGATAGCTAGAATAGAACTGATTGTCTGGTGGTAGATGACTTTGCCAGGTACTGAGGTGTTTACAGAGCTCTGCCAGAGGCTGGCCTGGCTCTGGGGTCATAGCACAGTTCTAGTGCTATCAATTGGCCTACACTAAGCTGTGGGACAATATCACCATCTTGCTCCCCTGTCCTACTCATGACAAGTGGGATGGAGAACTATGCTGTGTCACATCAGCGTGGTAAGTTTTGTCAAGAAAACCTCAAGCTCTGCACCAGTAGCTGACACCTGTAATCCTAGCTACTTAGTATGCTGACATCAGAGGATTGGGGTTCAAAGCAAGCCCAGGCAGAAAATTCAATAAGATTTTTATCTCCAATAAAACATCAGAAAACTGGTTGTGGCACTGTGGTCAAGTGGTGGAGGACTAGCCTTGACCTGAAGAATTCAGGGTCAGATACCAGACCTAGAGTTTAAGCCCCAAAACTGACAAAACAGGAAGCCATAGGGCCATTTTGGTGAACAACACCATGCATTCAGGCTTAATATCCCATCCAGAAAGCCCTAACTGTCATGTGGATACAGTGAGGCCCACACTCCAGCTTGTGCTGCTGTAGACCAATGCACACTAGTTTCCTAGAGCAACCTAAGTTTCTGCCTGGTACCATCTTGAGCAATGTCCTTCTAGGGCAATGGTCCCTGAGATGATTCACTAAGCAACAAGACTGGGACTGACCAGATGACAGCAGGGTCACACAACAACAGTAGCTGCACAAGGCTAAACAGGAGGACAGGTGTCAGCCTACTTCACCCATGGTGGAAACTGATGGAAACGGCATTTGTTTCTGCCTCAGGGGCCTTCTAACACCTCCTGAAAACTTCTAATGGAAGCTGTGGTGATAGCTTACCAACAGTGCCTCTAATTTATACTGGATTTTTGGTCCAACCATGACATGTCTGACAAAGGGTTCTAAACAAAACCAGACCCACTATTCTTGCCCTGCTCAGTCATACATGGTGTCGTTCACAAGATTGAGGAGGAAGGTTTTGGCAGTGTCTTTCTTCTCTGTCCTACAACAGTTCCAGAGGCACAAACTAAAGGTCTGGACCCAAGAGTAAAGACTATAAGTACTTCTCCAGCACTGGTCTCTGTATATAGGGATGATGCTGAGATTTAACTTTAATTTGCTCCCTCCCTGCAATGTCAGAAGGTTTCTGTCCATTATGAGCTACTATGGCTGGTCATGGGGAAGAACATGGAGATGGCTTCTTCTACCTTTTCTCACACTACCTTTTCTGTTGTTTTGTTCTACTAGAGAAGAACCCTCTAGTCCACAACACCTGACTCTCATATGCTCTTTGTTATGTGGTGCAATCTTTCTATTCTCTCTTCCTCAGCTGCCATCTTGCTCTGCTTCTGGGGAATCTCCTTAAATGATCACATTCTCTGAGTCAGCTTAGTGTGCTTTTAGCACGTGACATGAATTGTATTTCTTTTTCCATTCTTTCTTTCTTTTTCTTTCTGTCTTTTTCTTCCTTCCTTCTATCCTTCCTTCCTTCCTTCCTTTCTTTCCCCATCGTGGGGCCTGAATTCTGGTCCAGGGTGCTGTCCCTTAGATCTTCAGCTCAAGACTAGCACTCTACCACTTGAGTCACAGCACCACTTCTGGTTTTTTCAGCTTATGTGGTGCTGAAGAATAGAACCCAGGGCCTCATGAATGCAAGGCAAGCACTTCTGAGCCCCTATCCCAGCCCTACTTTGTTTTCTTTACATGCCTCACAAGGCAAGATTTACTTCTTTGCAGAAGGGTGTCCCATCAGCAAAAGTCTGGCAAGCAAGCACAGAGACAAAGCAGCCTGTTTTCCTATTTACTCTTAACACAGCAGACCCTGCCTCTCTGCTAATATTGGTTGCCCTCAGGTGGACAATAGGCTCCCAATTTGAATTGTATATCTTAAGAGTTTCTTCATATGCACAGCTAATTCAAAGTACTTAATTGTTTGGTAAGTTACCTAGGCATGCTCCAATGTCCCAGACAGCAATGTTTTTCACACATCCATACGAAGCAGAGTGGAAAAGCCAGCTTGCTTATTCCTCCCCACCCCAACCTCTCTGCAATCTCAGAAGAACAGTCATCTTGAATATGCTGATCAAGGCCTGTTCAGGAGCTCTCCCAATTCTAAGAACTTTCCCAAGACTCCAAATACAATGGCATCTTGTTGGAAAATAGGATCTACACATACTACTGTGTATAAAGATAAGCATTTGATTCAACAAAGTCATGAGATTTGCAGTTAATCATTTGTAATACACATATACCTACCCAAGTATTTCTGGCCTTTTTGCAGGACCAACTTAAAGAAATACCAATTGCTTCTCACCCTGGTGCTTGCTGTGGAAGAGATCAACAAGAATCGCCATCTGCTTCCCAACATGACTCTGGGGTTTGAGATCTATAGTGAACATTACAAAGATACTGATATGTTAGAGGATCCTCTCATCTGGCTGTCTGGGAAGAATAAAAACAACCCAAATTACACCTGCAGAAGAGACAACAAAGCTTTAGCAGCACTCACAGGAACCTCAAGCACATCTGTCCCAATTGGGACACTGCTAGACCTCTACAAAATTCCACAGGTGAGGCTGGGAGAGGTGGGCAGATGTGCAGCCATGTCTTCATGGACTCTTTCCTCAGCAGGCTGAAAAAGAGGTGTTACAACAAACCCTTCCAAATGCATGCTATTACAGGGAAAGGACTCCCAAAGTGGGTGAGTCACACACATTTTCTTGGCTGTAAAAATAAGTAAATAAAAGGAAAGGTTGTAAGAGAACAAAGGCTAGCCCAACGTTCTGAGCCTTTTCTATATATGTCTACAATGAGCATGGAACATGGGAGATAACTTTGCAAGTGGGATAAGTAAAGTTTTTTTTTGCGGGGGGGTCCGGTCATGGGGCTTGAACTCTGGGCTTGGGTGCTATCCCTCAGCTCTTCAGCTCAAGGCTAGCGCTCTACCACTTGAGCCACAGCCTCACTTCCGGCTTTTTTCTTTTTGCTTATGTGGTGCTGAGGAATCAAACCCAGGGCCTCAGGCATACAACGCAAGTGCTCTACCACTGAGCCACCTTCCCAGCATCGAGCAAACTTTTACTCCCACCTGTGCCAGTTTTTGCTTAGTTCACATCAGGACTGAGACTTGGCTATGACCATCCTCTTCTTGCTGTTGTATTCATTGTTTCCCTGTAGTTCACCTTTGGGTCTTTTGATCCTCTCCTAAGTGACAATGGAAAGTTCAGTACTATCTATCAGATGGCTGCCAAGGACTCAGGTCTAGCTCTGGCCATGGTCTCCTTGATGCTTTATTTTAGATGGACCTGGGTGGGACTGTTCATCACTGAAGATGACTACAGTGTGTGGTTCCTCTCAGAATTGAGAGAAGAGATGGGCAAGAATGGAATCTGTTTGGCCTTTGAGAACATGATTACTTACATAGCTGTTTCAGATATCTCAAATGATCTATCAATGCATCGCCAGCTAATGGAATCATCAACCAACGTGATTATCATTTATGGGGACAGTAAATTTCTATTAAGCTTTATTCTTAAATTTGGGCACATTCTAATTATAGGGAAAGTCTGGGTCATGAACTCACCCTATGAGGACATGATCATTGGTAAAAGATATTTTCTGATCAACTCCTTCCATGCACCTCTCATCTTCTCTCACCATCATAGAAATACTTCTGGGTTCACCAGTTTTATTCTGACAGATACCTTGTACAAGAACTCAGGAGTAAATTCCCTTCCCAGATCATGGATTCAGTCTGTTTATTGCCTACTGATTAAGTCTGACTGCAGAGACTTGGGGCACTGTTCATACAATGCCACACTGGATTGGTTGCTGAGGCACATTTTTGACATGACCATGTCAGACGAGAGTTACAACATCTACAACACTGTGTATGCTTTGGCCCATGCCCTCCACCAGAGGTTTCTTCATCATACGGAAGGACAACCAGTGCACAATACCCAACCGAGGGCATTTCTCTCTTCACAGGTAATGGCTTTGCTTTTGGGTGACCTACTTTAGGCATGCAGACTTTCTATAGAAGCTTTCATAGCAGATGGAGCTAGGTCAACAGGCTCCATTTTGGATGGTACAAGAGAGAGTTGGCCTGTCATCCTGTCCATGAAATGACTGTAGAGCTATGAAGACAATGTTCTTGAAGAAATCTGCATCCCTAACAAAGAAGTTCTGTGTCTTCTGACCCCATCCTCAGTATGTGTGGAAAAAACCATACCCTTTCAATAGCATATATCCAAGTTCTCTTTGTACCTTTTTAAAATGACATATCAATTGTGGTTAGTTCTTGAAAACCTACGATTGTCTGGACACAAGTGGTTCAAACCTGTGGCTCACTCTTGACTAAAATTAAGCCCCAAAAAGCCAGAGGTGGAGCTGTGGCTCAATGGATAGAATGCTTACTTTGAAAAGAAAAAAAAAAGCCTCAAGTTGAGGACCTAGGCCCTGCGGTCTAGCCGCTGGACACACACACACACACACACACACACACACACACACACACACACAAAATGAAGTAAGTCTTGCTTAATGTAATCTTTCCTAGTTGTCATAAATATTCTATGATTCTACTTATGTATTTTTCAGACTGACTCTCACAATCATAATATAAATGATTGGAATGCACTTAAGAGAGGTGGTTGAGGTCTGTCACATGGTAATTTATTATTTGGTTGAATGTGGCTAGAGTTTTACTCCCTTTAAATTGAGTTTCTGCATCCCATCCTGGATAACCAGGTTTTAGAACTTGGTAACACTGTAGTCTGCTGTGGGCCTGCATTGATACAGTTGGTTGGATTCCTTTGGTGTGTGTGAATCATGTGGTGGGAATGAAGACTAATCTGTGTGCATCCACTGTTCTGAGGTTCTGTGATAAATCTGGGAAGCACTTCACCAAATTGTAATGTGTCCATTTTAGTTACATCCCTTTTTGAAGAAGATTCAATTTACCAATCCTGTTGGAGACCAAGTGGTTTTGAATGAGGAAAGGAAATTGCAGGCAGAGTATGACATTATGAGCTTTTGGAATTTTCCTGAAGGTCTGGGACAAAGGGTGAAGGTTGGCCAGTTTTCTCCATCTCGACCACATGGTCAACAACTGACTTTGTTTGAAAATCTGATAGAGTGGCCCATAGGAATTACCAAGGTGGGTCATTTCTACATTTTTCACTCTTTCCTTTTTAAAAAATATATTTACATAATGAAGTAGTTGTTGAAAGAGCTTACATTTCTCTTAGTCAGGTCATGAGTACAATGCTAGTAGACAATGTCACCACATCCTTATTTCTCCCCCAGAGTTGGTTGTTTCTAACTATGTCATGATCCATACATAAATAAGCAATAAGATTTTCCTGTTTTAAATCTTGTTCACTAAAATTATGGCTCAGTGGTGTACATTTCACCACTTCCTGTTTCTGGAAGCCTCTTACTAACAGATTCATGAAGGAATAGGGGAACATTTCATTACCATTATGTTGTTATGTTGTTCTATTTTTGCGTATTGAATATCATAAAAGATGAATGACACCTGTGAATCATCATTTCAGCACTGTGACAAAATATCTGAGGGAATCAATTCGGAAGACAGAAGGGCTTCCTTCACTTCTGCCTGGAAATTTCAGACTATGGTTGGATAGGTTGTTGCTTTTGCGTTTGAGTCTGTGCTGAGGCAGAATGTAATGAAAGGAGCATCTGCCAGTGAAGTTCACCCACCTCATGACAGCTGCGAAGCCAATAGAGATGTGAATGGTTCTCAGTACAGCAGCACCTCCAAAGCAATTAGCCATGCTTTGGAGTGTGGGTTTGAAGTTTCCCTGGGTGATTTTCCTCTCATGCTCTTATACATCTGTTTACAGATGAATAAGAGAGAAAACTCATCACCTGGATTCAAAAATGGGATGCAAGAGTTAACCCCCATTTGCTAATTTCCTAGAATTAACATCCAGCTCTTAAAGGCTCTGTGACTTCCCAATAATGTGGAGGACAGAGTGTCGAGGATCCACATTTTCTTCAGGTCATGTTAGATGAAACTGTAAGAAGACTCAATCAATACATTGGCTGTATGTATATAAAGATTATGTGTCTTGATGATCTTTTCCCTAAAGCACTGGACTGTCTGGGATGTCAGGTAAAAGGATGAATAGTCACTAACCTTCATCTGAATGTTCTCAGACTCCTCAGTCTGTCTGCAGTGAGAGCTGTCATCCTGGATTCAGGAAGGCCTCTTTGGAAGGAAATGCTACTTGTTGCTTTGAGTGCATTCCTTGCCCAGAGAATGAGATTTCTAATGTGACAGGTGAGTCTGGCAGTGATATGGAAATTCCCCATCCCTCCTTCTTCACCTTCAGTTCATGCAAGCCAGAGGAGTGATCTACAGTAGAACTGCAGGGAAACACATGCACCTTTATGTAGAGTTCCATGGCTACCATTAACCATTGTTCTCCTTAGAAGGAACAACACACTGCCCCTCCATTATATATCTGATTGTATTTTCTAATCTGTTACAGGATTTAGCTTGAGAATGCACCTGTTTCCCCCTTCTCAGACCCATTTTTTTATTTAAAGAAAGTGTAAAAAAAGAAAATATCAAATATCAATTGTTGATCTTTGAAATGATGTGTAAATCATCATGGAATTTTGGATCTAACACAGCCTTTCATTTCTGAGTGCTCTTTGCTGCTCTGTTCTAATTAAATTTTATTTTCTATTTGACATACACTAATATTACAAGGGGCTTTGTTATGATCACTTCATATATGACACTGGCACTAGGTTGACTAGCAATTACTCAAATATAATTGATTCAGAAGTAGTTTGCGACTTCCCTTTCATTTCTCATCTCTCTCTTCCAGCTGATCTTTCCCAGAACCTCTTAAATCAGTGGAGGATCATTGTTCTTGACACAGATCAAATGCTCAGGAAGTTTGTATTTGGTGTCAGGAGTAGGTTGAGGTTTGGATTAGACCCTCTTGTTAAAAATGGATCTATTGGGCTGATTCTCTATTCTCCATAATTTCTTGAATGAGTAGAAGAGAGTCAGAGTGGAATGACCTGCCAAGAACGCAGCACATAGTGCTAGGAATTTATATATTACACTTGTAATCCAAGTGACTCAGGCAGTTGAGATTTTAAGATGGAGATTAGATGCAATGATGGGCAGGAAACACAGTAGGATTCATTTCCACAATTATGCACCAAAAAATGTGAATGAATACTCTGGAAAAATTCCCAGGGCCAGAGTTCAAGCATTGGAGGAAAGAAAGAAGGAAAGAAAGAAAGAGAGAGAGAGAAAGAAAAAAAAGAAGCAAAGAAGGAAGAAAATAAAGACAGAAAGAAAGAAGAGAGGAGAAGAGGCAGGGAGGGAGGGAGGGAAAAAGGAGGGATGGAAGGAAGAGATGAAAGAAGGAAGGGAGGGAGGAAGGAAAGAGATAACTAGAAAAGAGAGAATGTGAGGAAGGAAAGGAGAAGAAATGTGAGAAAGAAAACAAATACACCTGAATGTTATATTTTTATTTTTTATTGTGAAAATAACCTGCAGAGGGGTGACAATTACATGAACAAGAATTATTACCTCCTCCTTTGTTTCCCCTTACCATCCCTTCGCATCTACACACCTACCCCACCTTGTCCCTACTCCCACCCCCACCCCACCAAAGGTCTAAAGTTTGTTTCTCTATATAATGTCTTGTAAATATCATTGTTGCAATGAGTCCACCTGTATCCCTATTTATACAATTTTTTCCCTTCCCCTCCACAAATTATACCACCATCAAATATAGCCAAAACATGACTGTGGTGGAGAGACATACAAAGAAATCATCTCATAAACATGTTAGAAACAATAGCAAGAAAGAAAAACCATTTGAGTCCTTATCTTGGGGTTCATTTCACCTAAAATCAACTTATCTGATGGTTTCTGCTTGTCACAGACATATACTAGTTATTGCAAATAAGGGAAACCATGGGACCTATCTTTCTTTGGGCCTAGATTATTTCACTTAATATAATTTTTTCCAAGTCTTTCCATTTCCTAACAAATGGGGCAATGTCATTCTTTCTGATGGAGGCACAGAAATCCATTGTGTATATATACCACACTTTCTTGATCCATTCATCTACTGAGGGGCGTTCTGGGTTGGTTCCATATCTTAGCTATAGTAAACAATGCTGCAACAAACAAAGTTGTGCTGGTAACTTTAGTATGGTCTTGTTTGTGATCATTCGGGTAAATGTCCGAAAGTGAGATTATTGAGTCATAGGGGAGCTCTATGTGGAGTCTTTTTTTTTTTTTTTGGTTCCACTCATGGGGCCTGAACTCTGGGCCTGAGCGCTGTCCCTCAGCTCTTCAGCTCAAGGCTAGCGCTCTACCACTTGAGCCACAGCGCCACTTCCGGCTTTTTTCTTTTTGCTTATGCGGTGCTGAGGAATCGAACCCAGGGCCTCGAGCATGCAAGGCAAGGACTCTACCACTGAGCCACCTTCCCAGCCCCCTATGTGGATCTTTTGAGGAATCTCCACAGTACTTTCCAAAGTGGTTGAATGAGTTTACACTCCCACCAACAATGCAGCAGGTTCCCTTCTGTCCACATCCCCCCCCCAGCATCTGTTATTATTAGAGTTCTTGATTATAGCCATTCTGACTGGTGTGAGGTGGTATCTCAGAGTTGTTTTGATTTGCATTTCTTTTTTAGGTAGGGAGGTTGAGCAATTCTGAAAGATTTTTATATAGTTACCCTCTTTGTATTGAAAACAATACAGATCAGGTGGTGAATCAGGGAAAACGATCTGCTTAAGTGGAGGGGCATGAGAGGAAAGAGAAATACTGAACCCGACTAATAGTGATTCTCACTTTTCACCAGACATGGAGCAGTGTATGAGGTGTCCAGATCTTCAGTTTGCCAACACTGAGAGAAACCACTGCCTGATGAAAACTGAGATTTTCCTAGCTTATGAAGATGCCTTGGGTATGACTCTGGCCTGCACTGCTTTCTGCTGCTCTGCACTTACAGCCGTTGTTCTTGGGGTATTTATCAAGCACCAAGACACCCCCATTGTCAAGGCCAATAACCGGGCCCTCAGCTACATCCTGCTCATCTCCATCATCTGCTGCTTCCTCTGTTCCTTGCTCTTTCTTGGCCATCCCAACACAGCGGCCTGCATCCTCCAGCACACCACATTTGCAGTGGTCTTCACCGTGGCTGTCTCCACAGTCCTGGCCAAGACCACCACGGTAGTTCTGGCCTTCAAGCTCACTGCTCCAGGGAGAAGCATGAGGCAGTGGCTGGTGTCCAGGGCTCCTAACCTTATCATCCCCATCTGCACCCTCATCCAGGTGACTCTCTGTGGACTCTGGCTGAGAATCTCTCCTCCCTTTGTGGACAGAGATTCACATTCTGAACATGGCCATGTCATCATCCTGTGCAACAAGGGCTCCCTCACCATTTTCTACTGTGTCCTGGGATACCTGGGCGCCCTGGCCATGGCCAGCTTCACAGTCGCTTTTCTAGTCAGGAACCTGCCTGACATCTTCAATGAGGCCAAGTTCCTGACCTTCAGCATGCTGGTGTTCTGCAGTGTGTGGCTCACCTTCCTGCCTGTCTACCATAGCACTAAGGGGAAGGTCATGGTGGCCGTGGAGGTCTTCTCCATCTTGGCCTCCAGTGGAGGTCTCCTGGGCTGCATCTTTGCCCCCAAGTGCTACATCATCTTGATAAGACCTGAGAGAAATTCCCTGCACAGTTTTAGGGAAAGATCACCTGGAAGAAATCAATCTTAAGATGAATATATCTTTGTCTAGAATTCTTAGAAGTTCTGAGACAAAGGTATACAATTTTGGCAGCCAAAAATCCATTTAACTTGAGGAATTCTGTCAACAAATAAGTTAACTCATTCATTTTGCTGGTTATGTTAGAGGCACAGCAAGGTTCCATCTAGATGTTGTACATTTACATTTTATCTTAGATATCCTTTGTTTCCTCCAATGTAACCTGCCTTTATTCTATCAATCATCCTTTTGAGTATAAAAACTACAGTAATTCTTCCTTTCCCTTTATGTAGGCTATATTACTGCTTGCATATCACTATATTTATCACTTATATATGAACATTCACCTTGGTAAAAGTTTCCATGCTTTGATTCCAATTACTTTAGTATATTTTCTGAGCTATTTGTGTATTTCTGTTCACATATTGCTGTTTTGCAATATTACTGAGTGTGTTTTCCTAAAAAAATCTCTCACACACAAACCCATTCTCTCTCTTTAACTATCCCCCCCTCTCTCCCTTTAGTATTTTAGATCACGATATTAATCAGCCCCGTTTCCAATGGGAATCTCTATGTGTACCTTTTCCTGGAAAAAGTGCCAGGGCATCAACATGACTTAAGCTGTCCAAACGAACCACTGGAGGAATACTTTGGTTATTGATGATTATTTCTCACTGGAAGTTGAAGATAGATTTAGCTTGACTGTCAGAGCTGAACCTTGTCACCTCACTCTCTAACAATCCTCAATGTTAATAGATGGAGAAAGAGAAAATGATCCAAATGATGGTGAAAATACATTAGATCATGCTCAGATTCAATATCTGTCAATGTTCTTTAAATAGTATGAGAGAAGGAACAATTCAACCATTCAGAAGGCTCCCTGAGGAAAACAAAATCTGTTGCCTGTTTATTTGGAATGGAAGTTGAGGCTCTTTGACGTGCCATTTTTCTTGTGTTTCTATGGCTTGTTCTGCCCACTTGGAAATGGCAACAGAGCAGTCAATGTAAAACCTAGAGGACAGTTCTTAAAATGCTCCAGAAACACTACAGGTAAGCATGGGCCCTTTTAAGTGGCAGAGTTCAAGGGAAAGGCTATAAGAAAAAAATTGGAAATCCAGTTGGGAAAGAAGTTAATGAGGCCAAGAAAGGCCAGATGGCCTTAGTTGGACAGAGGCAACAGTAATGGAGGAGTTTCTGAATTCTGCAGAGAGGTATAGCTTGTCACTGATGTGAAATAATGACCCCAATGTGACTAACATCTTGCATAACTGGGCCTTGTCTTTCAAGTCTCTGTAGCCCCAATAAACAAGAGAGTTAAGAAGGAGAGTTGAATGCTTGATATTTACTTTTTACTAATTCCTAAAAGATATTTATTACTAGTTTTAAATTTAAAATTTTCATTGTTACTATAAAGGTGATATACAGGGGGATTACACTTACCCAAGTCAGGTAAAGAGTACATTTCTTTTTGGACAATGTCACCTCTTTCCTTGCTCTTTCCCAGTTTTTCCCTCCATTTTCAACCACATGTTGTATAGCTCATTTACCACACAGTGTCTAGTGAGTACAACTCATGCATTGGTTCACTATTTGTCCCTCCATTTCCCTAATCAAATTGTAAAGGCTTCACCTCTTAATACTCTCATATCAGAGAAGATACATTCAAACCCTAATAAGGACCAAGCTGAAGGAAGAGCTGTGGACCTGAAGAGTGAAAAGTTCAGGTGGTAGAAAATCATTGCCTTTTTAAAATCAGGTGATAAGAAAAATCAAAGCAATGCCTTAGAAAGACTGATTTAACACTATAATGGTGGGGGGGAGAATAAAATGAGAAGAAATTGGAGAATAATCAAATTGAATTAGAGATTGTGTATCTTTACATATGGATTGCAAAGTATATGAGTTATATATGTAACAGTATGGCAGATTTTGCCAGATACGGAATTAAGTCTAAACTATAAACATGAAAAAACTGACTAAAAAATGTTACACTTAAGGGAGGATTCCAAGAGAATAGATCCTTTGAACAACTAATGAGCAGGATGCTTGATAGTTAGCTCAGCTGAAAGCCTGAAGAGAAGGAGGTCATATTGGAGAAGAAAACTATGGGATAGGTTGAAATTGGTCAAAACCTTTTGTAGGGTTTGGCCAAAGTAATGGAGCCTCTTTCTAAAACCTTTAGGCGATAATGTCCTGGTTTAATTGTTAAGCTTGGAGAATATCTGGGTCTTTCCTAGATGAAGGCAAAGAGGGTTCTTAAGGTGAGGTGTAAGGGGATAATAAAGAAGATGTCCTTTAAATCAAAAACAGAAAAGACTGGGGAGTTAGAGGAGATGTGGGAGAGGAGGGTTGGATACAATGAGAACAGATGAGATGACTCTGATTAATTTTTCAGAGGTCCTAAAGCAAGCAGTAGGAAGCATTAGTTGTTTTTTTAATTCTTAAAATGGGGGCTAGTGGGGAGAGCGAATGGGAATCAGGAGAGAGGCAGAAAGTAAGTGAAGGATAATAGGCTCTGGCCCTCAGTGGGTAGCAGGAAGAGGGGATATTCATTTGGGTTTAAAGAAAGAATGTGAGAGCTTTAAGGGAAAAAAGAACTGAGTCACAGTGGGAGGCAATGGGGATGGGTGTCCTGAACTGTCCCAAGCTAAAGGAATTTACTTCTAGAAAGGGAGTTGGGGGAGCAGAAGATTGGGTTTGGGGTGGGGGCTTGTTTGAGTCTGGCTTGCTCTGGAGGAGAAAAATAGGGGTGGATTTTAAGGGTGGGATATATAAGGAAACACTTAATTTAGAAAGCAGGTCCCTTCTTAACAACAGCAGAGCACCCTGGGGCATAATGAGAAAGTAATTGCTGACAGCTATGTTTCCAAACTGGCAAGGTACAGCAGGAGTGTGGAGGGGCTTAAAAAGAGTCCCTGTAGGGCTGGGAAGGTGGCTCAGTGGTAGAGCGCTAGCCTTGCATGCTCAAGGCCCTGGGTTCGATTCCTCAGCACCACATAAGCAAAAAGAAAAAAGGCGGAAGTGGCGCTGTGGCTCAAGTGGTAGAGCACTAGCCTTGAGCTGAAGAGCTGAGGGACAGTGCCCAGGCCCAGAGTTCAGGCCCCACCACCGGACCCAAAAAAAAAAAAGAGTCCCTGTAACACCCCCTTCCCCAGTAACTGTTAAATTGTAGAGGGTGGAAGAACCTCTCCAGGAGGATAGAAGGGACATCAATGTCCCAGTGTCCAGAAGGAAATCAATACAGGTAGGCACTGTGGCTTATAATTATAAACCTCTGGACTCCCAAGGCCCTGAGTTCAAATCTCAGGACTGGCACAAAACAAATATAATTTTACAAAATAAGTAAAGATAAAACGTGATGATTTCTCAGGAGGATGAAGCACTACTGGGGTTCAAGTAGCTAAATGAAATGCCTCAATAATCCTATTGATGTTGAAGATGATGATGATGATGATGATGATGATGATGACAATCAAGATCATGATATTGAGGAGGAGGAGGAGGACCATACTTGTAGTTACTAAATTCCTATACGGGGAGAGAGGGGGGGCTGAGGTGATTGGGTGGAGGGGTGGGGGGAGGATGGGAAGTGATGGGAAGGGGAAACAAAGGAGGAGGTTACAATGCTTGAGAAGAAATGTGCCTATTATCTTGCCCATGTAATTGTAACCCCTGTGTAAATTATTATCACAATAAAAAAAGAAATTAATACAAAATAAATAAATTCCTATACAATGTGGATATTATCTATTCCGTTGTTTGTCTCCCCAGCTAAGTACCATTAAAAATGAGGGATTTGGGGCCTAAGAGCTCAAAAACATATCCCAGTCTGCTCAGTTTATAATTTTCAGCTAATGTTGAAAAACAGCTTTGAACTACAAGCATATGTGTTGGGTTATCCATGAACTATATATGTATAAATATAATTAGTGTTATTTTGCCTGTCCAGGGGCTAGATTCAGGGCATAAGCATTGTCCCTGAGCTTCTTTTATTCAATGCTAGAAAGTTACCACCTGATCCAGAACTCCACTTCCAGCTACTTTGGTAATACATTGGAGATAAGAGTCTCATGGACTTTCTTGCTTGGACTGTCTTTGAACCTAGATCCTCTGATCTCATACTCCTGAGTAGCTAGAGTTACAGACATGAGCCACAGCCTCACAGTGATAATTTTTTTGATAATGACAGTTTCCCTATTATATGACTATGGACTAAATTCTGATTTAGGACATTTGACTCCATATTGTAGTACAGGATTTCACTTAAATTCACTGAACACCACAACACTTCTTAGAAGCAAGCTAAGTACAACCGTAGCATACTGAAGATCACAGGTTCTTTAATATCAGATTAATTTTGAATTCTAGAAATACATTTCTTGTGTGACTGTACTGCAGCTTGAACTTAGGGCTTTGTGCTCTCCCTTGACATTCTTAATTAAGTTGAAGACTTAATTCTGGCTTTTTGCTAGTTAATTAGAGATAAAAGTCTTATGGATTTTTTCTGCCCAGGCAGGCTTTAAGCTGAGATGCTCAGATCTCACGCTCCTGAGTAGGTAGTATTACAGGTATGAGCCAACAGCACTGCCTCCTTGAGTGTGTTTTGAGACATTTTAAATTACAGACAAGTCATAAGTTGAGTATTTTTCACATGGTGTGATTTATCACTCAGGATTCTGTCAAGAAATAGAAACCCAACTAGTAACTTTAATAGAGATAGTGGAACATAGACAATTGGTTGGATGGATGGTGACATGAGAGCAAAGGCAAGATGAGGACAATGCAGCCATAAACATATTAGCTGAAGGGAACTTCTGACCACCAAAAATGGCTTAGATAGTTCTGCTCTGCAATTTCCACAGGGCGTGTTGAATCTCTGTGTTCCCCAGGCTGTAGAAAGGGGTTCAGCATGGGGTGACCACAGAGTACATCACTGAGGCCACTGTTTGTTGCCTTGGAGAATAGGACACTGTTGACCCAAGGTACACGCCAATGGCGGTTCCATAAAATAAACATACTATGCAGAGTTGAGAGCCACGGGTGGAGAAGGCTTTATGCTTCCCACCTGCTGATATGATTCTCAGAATAGAAGAAATGATTTTATAGTAAGAAAAAATGATCTCAGAGATAAGAAATAACATGAATAGGGAACCAGCAAAATATAGGGCTAGTTTCTTTTTTTTGTTTCTTGTTTTCTTTTTTTTTATTGTGAAAATACCGTATAGGGTGCTTACAATTACATGGGCAAGATAATTAGTACATTTCTTTTCAAGCATTGTTACCTTCTCCTTTGTTTCCCCTTCCTATTCCTTCCCATCTCCCTCCTACTCCTGCCCCTCTACTCCCCACGCCAAAGTTGTAAAGTTCATTTTTCAACATAATGATTTGTACATCTCATTGTTGCAATGGTTCCACCTCTATCTCTATTTAAACAGCATTTCACAGCAGTCAAGGCAAAATACTTGAGAAGGGTCACAGTAAAAGTTATGAATGTCCACATCCTTGAAGCTGCTAAACTGTGAGGCAATCAGAGTGTGCACCTGTGATTCCAAAATGCTAATGAGGAAAGACACCAGATTCAAGAGTGCGTGGACATGAGGGTTCATGATGCCTGTGTATTTTAAAGGGTGACAAATGGACACAAACTTGTCACATGCCATCACCGTTAGAAGCGTGGCATTCACATTTCCAAAAATGATAGCAAAAGACATCTGTGTGAGGCAGCCCACATAAGAGATGGCTCTGCTGTGACTCTGTATGTCCCCTAGCATCTTAGGGACAATGGTGTTGATGAGACCAACGCCACTGATGGACAGGATGGCGAGGAAAAAGTACATGGGGTTGTGGAATTGGTGTTCAGAACTGATGACCAGGATAATGAGCAGATTTCTGAGCACGGTGATCAGGTATATGGACAGGAACAGCCCAGAAAGGATAGATTGAAATTTGGAAAAGAAATTCTGTGACACACTTTAGGTTTTGTGCTTCTATGTTACTTGAACACCTTTTTTTTTAAAAAAAAGAATATTCATTGGAGAAAAAATAAGACACAACTAACTGCCCACTACCCTGTATGTTGTTTGAATTCCCTCACACTCTCCCAGTCCCTCCCTCCTGTCTCTACCCACAAGTTGTCACTGTCATCAGTGTCTAGTGAGCTCTGCTGCTGCACTTGTTCACCCTTTTTTCCTGAGTATTGTACTCCCCCACTATCCTAAAGATACATATTTGGATATACCATACATACGAAAAAAGAATCCTCAAAAAAAGAAATGCTAAAAAATTTCAGAAAAGAAGAGAGGTCTCTTGTTTCCATATCTTGGAGTCTATTTATGTAGAAATATACAGGTAAATAGATAGATACAGATATATAGGTAATTTCATGTAAACATGAAGAGGCACATAGGCTTGTGGCTTTGTGTTTCTCTCCTATGTTTCCTTTTTTGGTGTCACTGAAGAATCCTGTATAATTTATCATATCCCTGTGCATTTTAGATCTAATTTCCACTTAGCAGAGAGAACATGCACCACTTGTCTTTCTGAGCTTGGATTACCTCACTTAACATGATCTGTTTTACTTCATTCATTTCCCTGCAAATGACATTATTTTACTCTTTCTAAAGTCTGTGTAAATTCCATTGGGTATACATACCACATTGTTTTTGTATCTACTCCTATTACAGGGAATCTGGGCTCCTTCCATATTGTTTTTAAAGGTAGACATGGCAAACTTCACACAGGTTGAGTTAGTATTGACCAGATAAGGAGATGACAACTACAAGACTGGAAGGTGATGTCAGTGTATATCTCTTAATTTAAATAAAAAGACAGTTAAGGGGTTCGTGACCTAGGTAGATTGTAAAACAGGAGTTCTAGTTTTAACAATTTGCTCGAGAGCTACATTTACCCTTTAACTCCAGCTTTAGCCTTATGATGAAATCTGCATGGCCCTTTGCAATAAAACTGGGGTCAGGGGTAAGGAGGCATTTCATATTCATTAATAAGTAATTCTCATTAGTAATATACAAGACCAAAGAGTTTAACAAAAGGAATAGCAGGAAGCTGAAACATGTTTTGTCAGGGTGACAGAGGTAAAGGTGAGGCAAGGCAGATGAATAGAGAAAGAAAGGGTGGGAGTACACAAGCATAATATTTAAGGTACATGTGTGAAAATGGAACCAGATAACTTTTGGGGGAGATCTGGTCGTCGGGCCTGAACTCTAGGCCTGGGCACTGTCCCTCAGCTCTTCAGCTCAAGGCTAGTGCTCTACCACCTGAGCCACAGCGCCCATTTTGGCTTTTTTTCTTTTTGCTTATGTGGTCCTGAGGAATCGAAGCCAGGGCTTCATGCATGCAAGGCAAGCGCTCTACCACTGAGCCACCTTCTCAGCCCAGGAACCAGATAACTTGAGGGGAGGGGTAAGGTTGGGAGAGATGGAGGAGTAAAATGGAAGAGTGACAAGGATGGCGATGCTTTGTACTCATACACAGCCTGATTTTTTTTTGTAGGTCGTGGGTCATGTAGGTCGTGGGCTGGGCACTGTCCCTCAACTCTTCAGCTCAAGGCGAGCACTCTACTACTTGAGCCACAGTGCCACTTGTGGTTATCTCGAGGTTCATTGGAGATAAGAGTATCACAGACTTCTTGCTCAGGCTGTCTTTGAACTGACATCCTCAGATCTCAGCCTCCTAAGTAGCTAGGATTACAGGTGTGAGCCACGGGCTCCTGGATACACTGACTTCTTGAATTGAAGTCCCTTGTACAACTACTTATAGGTAATACATATACAATACATGATATGAAACACTATATATTAACAGATGATTGTACATGTTTTTATTAACATATACAACATGCTTGATTGTATTTATTTTAATGAATGCAGAGTATCTGTACACTGAAAAAAACTGTCCTTATTTCTCTATGCTTTTCTGCTGTCTGTCTACCACCTTTGTGATTCCCAATGCTCTTCCTCTCTTTCTTTCCCTACAATATAATCTTCACGGTTTTTCTTTCTTTTTTTTTTTTTGAGCTGGCCCTGGGGCTTGAACTAGGGGCTTGGGCTCTGTCACGAGCTTTTCTGCTCAAGGCTAGCAACCTAAGACTTGAGCCATAGCTTTACTTTCTTTCCTGTGTATATTGTTTCTTCACATTCATGGGGACAAAAGTGTTGGTGCTTCTAATCTGCCATCCTCTCCTAACTCCTTCTTTACAAGACAATATGCTGAGCACCAATGGCTCACACTTGTCTTCACATCTATAATATATAATACATAGTATGTGATTTAAAGAACATAATGTAAAATATCATATATAATATATGAAATATAATATGAAGTTTGTAATATTTAATGTATGATATAGAACAATTATTATATAGCAAAATGTATCTATAGAATATGATATACAATGTTCTATATAATATTTTTGAATTAGAATTAAATATAATTATTTTTATAATAGCCAAATCAAGTAATAGAAATTACTCTTAATATAAAATGACTGTTATATTTATAGTTTATCATACAATTTATATATCTCATAATATAAACACATAATAAATTATATAATTGTTATATATTATATGCTCTAAATATTATACAGAAAGCTACATTACATACAATATAGTTTTTCAAAATATTAAAATAAATATAAAAATAAATAAATGTCAAGCTGAGCAGAATGGTAAGGCTGTCTTATATTTTTAAAGAACAATATAAGAAAAAAATCACCAGTGCAGGCAGGAAGGTCCATGAGACTCTTATCTCCAACTAACCAACAGAAAACCAGAAGTGGCACTGTAGTTGAAAGTGGAAGAGTGATATCCTTGAGCAAAAAAACTCAGGGATAGCATCCAAGCCCTGAGAACAAGCCCCATGACCACCACCAACAAAAATCAATAATATTTCTCCCAGGAATTTAAATGTGTATCACTTCAGAACATAAACATACATTCATTTCTCATGTAAATATATCTACCTCAGTCAAATAGAAATCAAAATATATGTCTATAATGTGTATGGCACCTGCAATTGCCAAAGTGAATGCAGAGATGGAAGATGAATACACACTCTCAAATGAGAAACATCAAGATGCTTTTTAAAAATGATGAATAATTGGATTCATACATGGGGGATAGAAGCATTGGACATAGAAGCCTTAAGAAATGGCAGCTGATAAACATGTAAAGCATTGTTCCCAAAAGCCATTTAGACAAATTCAGACTGTTTTCTTTAATGAATTCCAAAATGAACACATCATTATTTCTTTAGATGGACCCATGAGCATTTGGAGGGAGGCAGAGAGCCCTGAAACCTGACAGAGGAAGCCCTCTGTGGGTCCCTCATCACTCATTATTACAAATCCCTTAGAGTCAGATGTTTCCAAACTTCAACCATGTAGAAATGACTTTCCTGAAGAGCTCATTAACCATAAAAGTCTGAGTCTAACCCCAGGAGTTTCAGACTCAATAGATCTGGGAACAGAGCCAAGGACTCTACTGTTTAATAAGCTGCCAGGTAAGGCTGGTCCTGCTAATCTGGATACAATACTTAGGGAAGCTGGGACATGAATGGGTCCTTACTGCTTCAAATTAATTTTTATTTAGTTCTAAATAAATTATTGCAGTTATAAGACATCATTCTCAGAGTGCATCATTGAACCCTGTCTGATATATCTCGTTCTCCCTGAATGACTTTTCCCAAAAGAGAAAAAAAATTCAGGGAAATAATGCACATAGGAAATCCCTAACCTCTAAGAAGTCCAATGTTTTTCCTCTAGGATAATGGGAACTTATTTCAACTTTTCAAGACATTGAGAAATTAATCTTCAGAGGTCTTCATTCAATTAGTTACTCTTTTCTTGAAGTATAGAGGAGACAGAAAAATGTCTTGTCAGCTACCTCTCTCTAAAGACACATACATTTGTTTTCTCTAATTATTTTTATTTACCTGCTATATTTGATAAGATGATCAGTGGCATGGAGATTTTTAGTTCCTTTCTCATTCTAAAAATGCTTTCCTATGTCTGCTTATCAAACAGTACAGTCTCCCATTAAAGGACTTTAATTTCAGGCTGGATGCCAGTGGCACACACCTGTAATTCTAGATACTTAGGAGACTGAGATCTGAGGATCACTGCTCAAAGCTAGCCCTCGGGAGCACGCGGAAGGCGGCATGGCGGCTCACCGCTCCGGCCCACTGAAACAGCAGAATAAGCCTCATAAAGGCGGGCGGAATCTGGGTCGAGTGTCAGCACAGCAAGATGGCAAAGGCCGCCTAGAAATGAAAATCCTGTGCAAGAAGGTGAAAAAACAGCTGAGCAGAATAGACCAGAGACATGGCGCCAATCAACTCCGAAAGCAGAAGAAGGAGGCGGTTCTGGCAGAGAAGAGACATTTGGGCAGCAAGGATGGGCCTCCCCATCAGGTGCTGGTGGTGCCTCTGCACAACAGGATTTCCCTGCCTGAGGTCTTGGGACTGCTTCAGGATGGAGACTTGAGAACAGTATGCTTGAATGAATGTGGAAACACTCACAGCTTTATGCTAATGTGCCCACAATTGAAACATCGGTGGTTTTTCACATTTGCAAAGCCAGGGGAATCTGCACACTGTGTTAGACCTGGCTAAAGTGGCTGATACCATCCTGTTTCTCCTTGATCCACTAGAAGCTTGGGACAGCACTGGAGATTTCTGCCTTTCCTGCCTCTTTGCTCAGGGCCTTCCCACCTACAACCTAGCTGTCCAGGCGGTTTCTGGCCTCCCACTGAAGAAACAAATAGATGCCAAAAAGAAGTTAAATAAAGTAGTGGAGAAGCGCTTTCCTGATGACAAACTACTCTTGTTAGACATCCAACAGGAGGCAAGCATCCTGCTTAGACAGTTGGCTAACCAAAAGCAACGGCATCTTGCTTTTCGAGATCGGAGGGCCTACCTGTTTGCCCATGCTGCTGATTTTGTGCCTAGTGAAGAGAATAACTCTGTGGGCACCTTGAAAATCTCGGGTTATGTTCGTGGGAGGACTTTGAATATAAATAGCTTGCTGCATATTGTTGGATATGGAGACTTCCAAATGAAACAGATAGATGCTCCCATGGATCCTTTCCCCTTAAATACTAGAGTGAATAAGTCCCAGAAGGACTCAAGCATGGCAATGGAGATTTGTGCTGTAGATGCTGTGGTTAATATGGTTAATATGGAGTATTAAGATCCTAATGAAGGCAGACCCCAATAAACAGGAATCTTTGCAAGCAGAGGTCATCCCAGATCCAATGGAAGGGGAGCAGACCTGGCCCACTGAGGAAGAACTGAATGAGGCACATGATTTTGTGAAGCAAAGTTCTAAGGTGGTAAAGAAGGTTCCCAAAAGAACATCCAGTTACGAAGCTGAATGGATTTTGGATGAAGGTGATGGAAGTGATGGGGAAGGGGATGAGTATGACATGGAACATGAGGATTTTATGGAAGAAGACTCTCAGGTTGAGAGTGCTGAAGAGGAAGATGAGGAGGAATGTGAAACGTTGACAACAGGGGAGTCTGTGCGTGATGATCTGTATGATGAGAAAGTGGATGAAGAGGCTGAGAAATGAAAATGCTGGAGAAATGGATACCTCCCGTGATGTGGCTGCCAGAGTGCGCTTTCAAGAGTTTCCAGACATCTCCATGGGATCCTAAGGAAAACCTCCCTCAAGATTATGCTCGGATCTTTCAGTTTCAGAACTTCATTAATACTAGGAAATGTATCTTTAAAGAGATTGAGGAAAAAGAAGCTGAAGGAGCTGAGGTTGTTTGGTATGTCACACTTCATGTCTCTGAAGTCCCTGTCTCAGTAGTTGAGTACTTCAAACAAGGAGCACCCTTGATTGCATTTTCTTTGCTCCCTCATGAACAGAAGATGTCAGTAGTGAACATGGTGGTCAGTCAGAGCAACACTGAACCTGTGCAAGCCAAAGAGGAACTGATCTTCCATTGTGGATTCAGGCGCTTCCGAGCATCACCTTTATTCTCTCAGCATACTTCAGGGGACAAACATACATTTCAGAGATTCCTAACTGCTGATTCGGCTATAGTGGTGACAGTGTATGCACCAATCACTTTCCCTCCTGCATCTGTGCTGCTTTTCAAGCAGAAAGGTAATGGAATGCACAGCCTCATTGCTACAGGACGTCTGTTATCGGTGGATCCGGACAGAATAGTCATCAAGAGAGTTGTTCTAAGTGGTCATCCTTTCAAAATTTTTACCAAGCTGGCAGTAGTGCATTATATGTTCTTCAACAGAGAGGATGTGCTGTGGTTTAAACCAGTGGAACTAGGAACAAAGTGGGGTCGCAGTGGACACATCAAGGAACCTTTAGGTACCCATGGTCACATGAAGTGCATTTTTTATGGGAAGCTAAAATCTCAGGACACAGTGTTGATGAAACTCTATAAATGGGTATTCCTCAAGTGGACTTAGGATCCATATGTACCAGAACCTGTATCTTGGGTGAAAAGTGAGACTTCTTCAACAGTGCCTGAAGTGGACATAGAATAATGGATGCACTGGGATCTGACCATTCCTCTGACAGGAGTCTGTGGGATGTGATCGGGCAGTTTGTCACTACTGTTTTAGCCTATTTGTCTGCTGCCCCACTACAAAATTTATTTAGACCTGAAGTATCACATATGGAAAATTTTTGATTGTTTAACCCAAAAGGCTTATTAAATCTTACTGAAATTTCAAAAAAAAAACTAGCTCTCTTAGGAAAATCCATGAGTCTCTTATTTCCAATTAGCCACCAGAAATTTACAAAGTTGGAAATGAAGCTGTGACTCAAGTGGGAGAGCAGTAGCCTTGAGCAGAAAAGCTCAGGGACAGTGCCTAATACCTGAGTTTAAG
>NW_012267446.1:711475-715376 GCF_000151885.1 Dipodomys ordii
GTTCTAAGTGGTCATCCTTTCAAAATTTTTACCAAGCTGGCAGTAGTGCATTATATGTTCTTCAACAGAGAGGATGTGCTGTGGTTTAAACCAGTGGAACTAGGAACAAAGTGGGGTCGCAGTGGACACATCAAGGAACCTTTAGGTACCCATGGTCACATGAAGTGCATTTTTTATGGGAAGCTAAAATCTCAGGACACAGTGTTGATGAAACTCTATAAATGGGTATTCCTCAAGTGGACTTAGGATCCATATGTACCAGAACCTGTATCTTGGGTGAAAAGTGAGACTTCTTCAACAGTGCCTGAAGTGGACATAGAATAATGGATGCACTGGGATCTGACCATTCCTCTGACAGGAGTCTGTGGGATGTGATCGGGCAGTTTGTCACTACTGTTTTAGCCTATTTGTCTGCTGCCCCACTACAAAATTTATTTAGACCTGAAGTATCACATATGGAAAATTTTTGATTGTTTAACCCAAAAGGCTTATTAAATCTTACTGAAATTTCAAAAAAAAAACTAGCTCTCTTAGGAAAATCCATGAGTCTCTTATTTCCAATTAGCCACCAGAAATTTACAAAGTTGGAAATGAAGCTGTGACTCAAGTGGGAGAGCAGTAGCCTTGAGCAGAAAAGCTCAGGGACAGTGCCTAATACCTGAGTTTAAGCCTCAGGACTGGCACAGCTAAAATTCAATTTCAAAGTAGATGCTTTGACCTGCATGACAAATTTTAATGCCACAGGACTCCCAACAGCTTTGACTTTCAAGATCCCATTTGTAACCAAAAATGAAATGCATGAGAAATAATCCATCACCATATCGAAAAAAGCAACTACAGTTCTTTGTGGCTCTGCTACTGAGCCATCAAGCATATTGAAGAACAGAAGTGTCTATAGTGACTTTGGCAGTGCAAAAATTACTGCAGCCCTTGGAGGATGGTAGTGTCTTGGAAGTAGGAAGACAAAATGTGAGTGAATTTGAGGAGAGAGGGATCAGATTAGAAAGAATAATATCAAGTAAAAGCAAAATCCCTCCAAATGTGAGGCAATACCCCAAGGAAACCATGGGGCCATGCATGGGTTTCATTTTATGCACACTACTGGTATGCAGTGATGTGTGTGTGTGTGTGTGTGTGTGTGTGTGTGTGTGTGTGTGTGTGTGTTGTGATCCTGCAGCTTGAACTCAGGGCCTGGGTTCTGCCACTGTGTACTTTTTGTGCTCATGGCTGTGTTCTATCACTTGAATTCCAACTCTACTTCTGGCTGTTTGGTGGTTCATTGGAGATAAGAGTCTCATAGACTGCCTTGTCCAGAATGGCTTCAAACCAATAGCCTCAGATCTCAGCACCCTGAGTAGGTAGGACTAGAGGCATGAGCATCTGGTGCCTGACACCACATACTCATAAAATAAACTACACCTGGATCTTGTATATACATTTTTCTAATGTGGGGAGTTGTCCCGACCCGCAGGACTTCAACCAGGGCAATGAACCTAAGTGAGAAGGAATGAAGGGACAAGAGACACGAAGAAGGACAGCAAGACAAGGATTCTGTTCAAGCTGCCAAATTTTATTTTTCACACAGGGGTATTTATATGCTTAGAATAAGGAAGCTTTTTCATTGGGCGTAGCAGCTGCAGGATGCTTGCTTAGGGCAATGTGAAAAGGTGGTCAATAGCAGCTACCTGGTCTTTGTTTGGGGCAGGATGCAAAGACCAGATTCTGTAAATAGCCTCCAGAGATGTTCCAGTGAGATAGTCAAGCTTATCATTCAGAGAGACTCCCTGCAGGGCTCCGACATCTCCCCCTTTCTTATTTAGAAAATTGACCATCAATTGTTGGCGGCTCTTTTTAAGGGGGTGACAGAGGCTCTGTTCCTCTAAGGGCCCAGGATTTTTCTCCTCTCTGAGTGAGCGTCCTCACTCAGGGAGGGGAATTTTACGGGCCTTGGCATGTTTTTTGAGGGGACGACTTGTGGGTATGCATGCCAACTGTCATGCACCAGAGCTTGCCACTCAGGGGTCTTGGGTTTTGGGATCTCGCGATCCATCCCCCTGCAGTCTTACCTGCACCCTTGATTTGAGCATTTTTTCTTCCTCCCATAGGTGCATCCTCCCCCAAGTGGAGGGGCCTATTGGAGGAGGGGCGAACCTATCCCTTATGGCAATAGGTCTTGCCCGTTGAATGGTCAGGAGTTATGAATAAGAAGAGTTTTCTAAATAAGAAAAAGGAAGGCGGGGCTGTTTCCCACTGGAACAAGCTCATGGCAAAACATTAATTAAAAGCCTGGGGTCATCCCTGTTCGCATTCACAGGGGACACCAAAAAGAGTGGTCATGAGATTTGTTGTAGCTGGAGGGCCAAGGCCACTGTATACAAAACCCCTTTAAAAGAAAACTTCAAACAGGAAGGTCCATGTCTGGAGTTCTTGCTGCATCTGCAAGAGAAAAGGCATCATCCTCGGGGGGAAGGTTTCCCCTGGGTTGTGGTAAGCCATTAACCTGTTTTATCAAGCGTTCTGGCAGCCACCTTGGGGCCGCTTGTTCTTGATCTAAAATACAGGCTGAACCTCGCCCCCAGATAAGAACAGGATCTGGGCCCTTCCATTTGCCTGTAAGGGGGTCTCGCCACATGACAGATGGGCGGGCAGAACTGGAAGATGGGTGCCAATGCCTGTCAGCTGCCGAGTGGCCTTCATTGTCCAGAGTTAGAAAATTAAGGGCGAACAATGTGTGACTAAGGCGATCCCTAGGAGTGGAAAATGAAAAGACAGAGGCTTTGAGGCGAGTAAGCCAGGTTTTTAGGGTGTGGTGGGCTCGTTCTACGATGCCCTGACCTTGGGGGTTATAGGGAATCCCAGTAGTATGACAAATCTGAAAAATAGCACAAAACTGTTTAAACTTGGCACTGGTATAAGCAGGGCCGTTGTCTGTCTTTATGTGGGCTGGTTTTCCCATTACAGAAAAGGCTAAAACAAGGTGAGAGAGAACATCTTTGGCAGTTTCTCCTGAGTGTGGTGAAGCAAAAACAAACCCACTAAATGTGTGGAGACATGTATATATCTTGTTTTTCCAAATTCAGGAAAATGGGTAACATCCATTTGCCAGATTTGATTAGGTAGCAGTCCACGGGGGTTAACACCCAGATGTTGTACAGGAAGGGAGACAACACAGGCAGGGCATGCCTTTACTATCTCCCGTGCTTGCTGTCTAGTAATTTTACAAAGCAACCAAAGACTCTGGGAATTTAGATGATGGAGATTATGTAATTCTGTAGCCTTTTGGACAGACCCAACAAAAACCAGAAAAATGGAACGAGTGGCAACATCAGCTTGAGCGTTACCCTGTGTAAGGGGGCCAGGGAGATCAGAATGTGCCCTAATGTGTCCCAGAAAAAATGGATGTCTTCTGGCCTGAATTAGCTGTTGAAGCTGAATAAATAAAAATGCCGCATTGGAAGAAGTTTTAATAGCGAGTGAAATTTCTAGCAAGGGAACAGAATGAGCAATGTAAGCACTATCTGTATAAATATTAATAGGCTTATCAAAAAACGTCATAAAAACCTGTGTTATAGCAAATAACTCCACAAGCTGTGCTGATTGGTAAGGGGCATCAAAGGTGGTGGTATGGTTGTTAACAACGAAAGCCGCACGGCCATTGCTTGAGCCATCTGTAAAGACAGTGAGGGCTTGAGGAATGGGAGCCTTTTGAGTAACCTTGGGAAAAACAAATGGATCTAGCTGGGCGAAGTGTAAAAGGGGATCATTGGGAAGATGATTGTCAATTAGTCCTAAAAATCCTGACAGGGCGATGCCCCATTCATCCCCAGTCTGAAGTAAAAATTGAGTCTGGTCTTTGGTGTATGAAGTTAAAATGGTATCAGGGTCCTTGCCGAAATATTGT
>NW_012267446.1:715508-715813 GCF_000151885.1 Dipodomys ordii
GAGTACCTTCCATTGAAATCTTTGCATGGGGCCTTGAAAGTTAATGAGAGGAAGGCTAAAGGCAAAATAGGGTCTGTCCTCAGGATGTAGGGGAACGGTAAAAAAACAATCTTTTAAATCAATAACCATTTTGTAATAGGCCCTGGGAATAGCCACCGGTGTGGGAATGCCTGGCTGTAGCGCTCCCATTGGGCACATAGCTTTATTAACGGCGCATAGATCTTGTAAAAGGTGCCATTTGCCTGATTTTTTCTTTATAACAAAAATAGGAGTATTCCATGGTGAAGTAGAGGGCTCTATATGGC
>NW_012267446.1:720088-726929 GCF_000151885.1 Dipodomys ordii
TTAAACAAATGAAGTTGGGACTCTTCACTTAGGGTCCTTGACTTTGATCACAGGGTGAGAATTTCTGGACAAGTCACGATGGTAAGAAAATTGACAAAGCTTTACTGAGTAGATAAACAAGTAAGCAAGCATGCAGACCCATGACAGGCACACACACAATAAAGTTAGTCTTGCTTGAGATAATATTTCCTAGGTGTCATAAGTATTCTCTGATTCTACTTAGTTTATTGTTTATCTATTTTTCAGACTAGATCTCTGATCACATTCATAAAGTAAAGAGTTTTGGTTCATTAGAGAGAGGCAGTTGATGTCTGTATCATCATAATACATTATTTAGGTGGATGTAGCTGGAGAGTCAATCTTTCTAAAATTGGGTCTTTGCATCCTATCCTGGGTAACCAGGTTTTATTTATTTATTTATTTATTTTTGGTCTGTCCTAGGGCTTGAACGCTGGGCTTGGCAGCTGTCCCTGTGCTCTTCAACTCAAGGCAAGTGCTCTACCCCTTGAGCCACAGCACCACTTCTGGTTTTCTAGTGGTTTTTATTGGAGATAAGAGTCTCACCGACTTTCCTGCCTGGGCTGGCTTTGTACCACAATCCTCAGATCTCAGTCTACTCAATAGTTAGGATTACAGGCGTGAGCCACTGGAGCCGGGCTGATAACCAGGTTTTAGAATCTTAGTAACACTTTAGTCTTCTACAAGCATGATTCTGCTCTGCTTGATTGGATTCCTGTGCTGTATGTAAATTTGTGGAGGGCATGAAAGTTAATCAGTTGCCTGTTCATTATTTTGGGTTACCGTAGATACTCTGGGAAGCACTTCAACATAGGATAATGTATGTCTTTTAGCTGCATCCCTTTTTGAAGGAGATCCAGTTTACCAATCCTGTCAGAGAACCAGTGGTTTGGAATGAGGAAAGAAAACTGGGGGCAAAGTATGACATTATGAGCTTTTGCAATTTTCCAGAAGGTCTGGGACAAAGGATGAAAGTTGGCAAGTTTTCTCCATCAAAGCCACATGTTCAACAATTAATTTTGTTTGAAAATCTGATAGAGTGGCCCATAGGAATTACCTAGGTGGGTCTTTTAAGTTTTTTCACTGTCTCCTTTTTAATGTTTTTTAAAATTATTGAGTATTTGTAGGAAAAGCTTACACTACCCTAAATCAGACTATAAGTACAATGATTGTTGACATTCTCACCTCATTGTAATTTCTCACCCAGAGTTGGTCATTTCTGACTATAATGACAAGATCTCTGTATAGAAAACAACACACAGGGGGCTGGGAAGGTGGCTCAGTGGTAGAGTCCTTGCCTTGCATGCATGAGGCCCTGTGTTCGATTCCTCAGCACCACATAAGCAAAAAGAAAAAAGGCGGAAGTGGCACTGTGGCTCAAGTGGTAGAGCACTGGCCTTGAGCTGAAGAGCTGAGGGACAGTGACCAGGCCCAGAGTTCAGGCCCCACGACCGGACCCCCCCCCAAAAAAATAAAAACAAACAAACAAACAAAAATACACAGCGTTCCGGAAATATGGCAGAGAAGCTGGAGGCTAAACAAGCTCTTGCATAGAAAGCAGTTTGTGTTCCAGTGAACAGTCATAGGCCAGAGAATTACACCAAGTATGCCATCACAGTACTGAGAGTTTGGCCAGAGAGGGAAAATTCAGGCAAGGAGACAGATCTGGACACTTGCCAGCAGCTGTGACTGTGGCTGTGGCCGTGATGGCAGCATCAGAGGCTGTAGCTGCAATACCAACAACACAGAAAGTCTACTACAAAGGTGCCAGACACAGCAAGCAAGTGGATTCTAGACAACACCAGCAAGAACTGACAAGGAGAAGATTGCTTCATCCTGAAGATTGCAGACCAGACATGACCCAGGAACTAAGATATGAGTAGAACCCTGATGTGCTCATTCATTCTCAGGGAGCAGAGGAGGGAAGGCAACCCCTCCTCCCCCCCCAACTACTCGAGATCTCCATCTTGGTACTGACAAAGGCCTGGCTGAGAACCAAGCTCCAACTCAGCTTTGGAAGTAAACCAAAGAGTCATTTAGCAGGTCACAGGAACCTGACTTGACCTGCCAGGCTCAGCTCCACCCAGGCAAAAGTCACCCAGCCCAAGCAGGGAAAGCTCTGCCATGGAGGAGTGGCTTTCTTCACTGGGTAAAGAGAGCCAGAGGCTGCCCCTCCCTACATAAACCCTGAGAATGGCTCCAGGCTGGGCTCTGTGAATATTTCAGAAGCTAACCCCTCAGGGAAAAGCTACTGTTTGCTGAAAGGCCTCAACTCTATCCAGAACCTAGCCTCGTGACAGCATCTCCAAACTAGAGGAAACAGCCTCTTTTGTGGTACTCAAAGGAGATCTCCTTCCACTGAACTAGCCTGGGAGGAGGATCACAAAATTGTGGGTAAAACAGACCATTTTTCTGCCTGCACACGTATTTATCAGGAAGTTGTTTCTTTGTGGATTTGTTGTTGGGGGATTAAAGTTTTTTGAGTTCTAAGAATATTTTAGATATGAGACCTTGTCCATTGTATGGCTAGTGAATATCTTCTCCCAGTCCGTGGGCTTTCTATTGATCTTGTTAGCTATGTCCTTCACCATGCAGAAACTGTCATTTCATGCAATCACATTGTCAAACCTCTCTTTGATTTGTTGTGTTTCTGGGTCTCTATTAAGAAAATTTTGGCCTATGCCAAGCAGCCCAAGAGTTTCTCCTATTCCATCCTATAATGTTTTCATGGCATCTTGCTTTTTTTTTTTCAAGGCCTTTTATCTATTTGGAGATGATTCTGGTGCAATGTGGTATACACTGATCTAGCTTTAGTTTTCTAGAGGTGATTAAGCAATTTTGCCAGGACCATTTACTGAAGAAGCTTTCCTTCTTTGATTCTATTTTTTAAGTGCCCTTGTTATAGATTAGGTGCCTAATAGGTCTGTTTCTTCATTTCTGGGTATTCAGTCTTATTCCATTGGTCCTCAGGTTTTTTCTTGTGCCAGTACCAAGCTGCTTTCATTACTTTGACTTTGTAGTAGAGTTTCAACTATGGAATTGATATTCCTTCAGTGCTGTTCTTTCTGGTATGGATTGTTTTTGCTATTCAGGTCTTTTATTGTTCTATATGAATTTTTGGATTTTTTCTTCTATTTCCCTGAAGAATGAGATTGGAATATTGATAGGTATGGCATTGAAATTGTAGATAGCCTTTGGCAGTATTGCCATTTTCATGATGTTAATCCTCCTAATACTGGAGCATGGGAGGTTTTTCCACTTCCTTAGTTTGACTTTAATTTCCTTTTTCAGGTTTTTACTGTTTTCATCATAGATTCCTTCAACTCTTAGTTAACTTCTACGTGCCTTATTTTGGTGGGGCTATTACAAAAAGAGTGGCTTTCCTGATTTCAGGAAAAGCATTGTTGGCATACACAAAAGCAAGTGATTTTTGAGGGTTAATTTTATACCCTGCTACTTTGCCAAGGTTTCTGATCAGCTCAACATCTTGGTAGTGGAGTCCATGTGATTCTTTAAACACAAGATTATGTCATCTGCAAAGATGGAGAGTTTTACTTCATCTATCTCAATTGGATCCCCTTTATGTTTGCATCTTTTCTTATTGCCCCAGCTAGGCATTCTAGTACTAAGTTGAAGAGGAGTGGAGAATGCGACATCCTTGTCTTATACCTGAATTTAGAGGTAATGGCTTTAATTTTCTCAATTAAATATAATGCTGACTGTTGGTTTATCAGACACTGCCTTTATTATATTGAGGAATGTTCCATGGATACCTAGTTTTTCCAGAGCTTTCATCATAAAGTAGGGTTGGATTTTGTCAGATCATTTTTAAGCATCTACTTAGATAATCATGTGGTTCTTATCCTTACTCTTGTTGATGTGATGAATTATATTAGTAGTTTCCATATGTTGAACCATCTTTCCATACTTGAAATGGATCCTCTTTGATTGTAGTGTATGATTTTTTTGATGAATTCTTGAAGTCAATTGGCCAAAATTTTCTTGAGAAGTTTTACATCGATGTTCATCAAAGAAATGGGTCTATAGGTTTCTTTCTTTGATGACTCCCTGCCTGGTTTTTGCGATGAAGGTCTTGATTGCTTCATAGACAGTGTTTGGTAGTGATCTTTCTCTTTCAGTTTCATAGAAGAGTTGGAGGAGTATTAGTGTGAGTTCTGCTTTGAAGCCCATGTAGAAGTCAGGTGTAAATCCATGCGGTCCTTGGCTTTTCTTGGATAGGAGATCTCTTATTGCTGTTTCTATTTTGATACTTGATATGGGTCTTTTAAGTTGGTTTAACTCATCTTGGTTTAATATTTGCTACAAATGGATCCATATCTTTCAGATTCTCAAATTGATTAGCATAAAAGTTTGGAAATTATTCCCTTATTATATTCTGAATCTTAGTTGTTTCTGTAGTGATGTTTTCCATCTCATCTCTGATAAGTTTTGCCAAGGGTCTGTCAATTTTATTAATTTTTTCAAAGGACAAACTCTTTGTCCTGTCAAATCTTTCTAAAGTTTTCTTCATTTAATTCGGATTTAATTTTAATTATTTTTTTCAGTCTGAAGTTTATGTGCCTCATTAAATTGTTGGTTTAATATCTCCCCAATTAAAGAATGGGGAACTCAGAGCTATAAACTTGCCTCTGAGTACTGCCTTTGCAGGGTCCTAGTTTGTGTATTCATTTTTGTTAAACAATATGAGCATTTGAATGTCATTTCTAATCTCTTTCATGGCCCACTTGTGATTCAACAGTGTGTTGTTCAGCTTCTATGTATTACAGGTTCTCTTTTGGTGGCTTTTGGTGTTGAATTCTAATTTTATTCCTAAAAGATTAAAAATTAGAGTTACATTTTACAATTGCTAACTACTGGTTTTGCTTCTGTAAACTTGCTTGCCCTAGCACTGACCCTTCCCCTCCCTGGCAATAAATAAAAAGTTTCAGAGTCTAGATGTCAGCCCTGGGACAAGCTCTGTAGTTGTAAATAAAGAACTCACAAGTAAATTCCCCAAGTGGCCAAATGGGACCCAAGATAAGGAACAAAAGAGTATGTTCCTCTGCATTCCTGTGTAAAAATTCTCCATTTAGGGGGCTCAAGACAAGGACCATCTGGTGAGCCCAGCAAACTAGGCCAAATGTTAATCAATCACAAGCCTGTAACTATGTAAACTCCCCTCCAGGGTGACTGCTCCCCCTAGACTTGCCCTGAGCCAACTGTTTTACAAAGAGTGTTATAAACTTCCCCATGTAGTAAACTGAGCCAATCCTGGGGAACCTGGGGTCTTATGCTAATCCTGTGGCTTTTGTCTTTAAAAGTGCCTGTAACTGCTGTTCTGGCTTCCTGTCTGCCTCTGACAGAGAGCCCATTTGTGCAAATGCCAAATAAATTCCTCTTGCTTATTGCAGCTGCTGGCTTGGAGTCTTGGTTCTTGGGGTGCCCTCCCATTGGAGAAAGCATCCCAGTGAGTCTGGGGTCTTTCAATTCCCTTGTGGTCTGTGAGAATGCAGGGCATAATTTCAATGTTTCTGAATTTGAACAAATTTGCTTTGTAGCCTAGAATGCAGTCTATTTTGAAAAATGTTCTATATGTGCTTAGAAGAAAGTATAATCTGATACTGCTTGGTGAAATATTTGGAAAATGTCTGTTAAGTCTAGTTGACCTATGTAGATGTTAAGATCTGAGGTTTCTCTGTTGTATTTTTGCTGGGTTTATCTATCTAGCAGGGATAGTGGTGTGTTAAAGTACCCAATAATTATTGTTTTTGAATCAATGTGTGATTTGAGGGAAAGTAGTTTTTCTTGGATAAATTTGGGTGCTCTGTTATTAGTGAATAAATATTTAGAATCATAATAACCTCCTGAAGGGTAGATTCCTTAATTAGTATGTGGTGACCTTATTTATCTCTTCTCATTGATTTTAATTTGAGGTCTATTTTATCTGATATTAGGATTTCAACTCCTGCTTGTTCATGGGGGGCAGTTTGCTTGGTAGATTTTATTCCAGCCTTTCACTTTCAGAATATATTTATTTCTGTGGGCAAGGTGTGTCTCTTGAAGACAGCATATAGAAGAATCTTGCTTTTTGATCCAACTGGACAATCTATGTCACTTAATTGGAGAGTTAAGTCCACTTTTACTGAGAGTTAGGACTGAAAGGTGTCTATCCCTGATTTATTACCAACTATTTTTTTCCTAGGGAAGCTGTGCCTTAGCTGTTCTTGTTGTGATTCCGTAGTTCTCTGTTTGTGGACCCCTTCGTTGCCTTTATTGTGTTCTTGTTGACTTTCTATGTGTACAACATCTTTGAGGATTTTTTGAAGAGCTGGTTTGATAGATTTTCCTTGCTATGGAAGGTTTTTATTTGTCCTTCTGCTATGAATAAAAGCTTAGCTGGGTAGATTATTCTTGGTTGGTAGGTATTTGTCTTTAGGGTGTGGCATACCTCTTTCCAGGCCATGCTTCCTTTTTTGGGGGGGGGGTCAAGTCCTGGGGCCTGAACTCTGGGCCTGGGCACTGTCCCTCAGCTCTTCAGCTCAAGGCTAGAGCTCTACCACTTGAGCAGCAGCACCACTTCCGGCTTATTTCTTTTTGCTTATGTGGTGCTGAGGAATCGAAGCCAGGGCTTCATGCATGCAAGGCAAGGTCTACCACTGAGCCACCTTCCCAGACCCCACCCTTGTCTTTATGGTGTCTGCTGAGTAGTCTGAGGTGATTCTGATTCTGTTACCTTTATATATGATCATTCTCTTCTCCATGGCAGCTTTTAAATTGCTTTCCTTAGTGGATATTGTTCCAGGAGAGATTATAATGTGGTGGT